>NW_025334131.1:0-249990 GCF_014858855.1 Bufo gargarizans | reverse complement strand
TTATCATTCAATGGCACCATAAAAAGGAATTTATTTATTAGTCTCCAACATATCTTTAGGATATTAATGTCAGACAGTGGCTGAAATTGATGCTATAATCTAGTGCATATATCAATAGATTTCCTTCATAATCGATAGCATCATCGAATGTCACTCTTATTCCCAGCTCCTGTGCTGGAGACTGTGTCCGGGCGCAGCGATATGCAGCGCATGAGATGCGCGGTAAAGCAAATTAAGGACAATCATATGTGCACTAAGTGTGGGAGCATTAACTGTCATCGCAGATCATGCGCACCAGCCAGTTAATATGTCCATCAATTTTCAAGTTGGTGCGTAGAGCCGACCTGCGTATCAGCCTGTCTGTTAATCATGTGATCTGGTAATTCCCTTGTCTCGCCTAACACGTACTGAGTGTGTGCGCATCAGCTGGCTGCGTAGGTCATGCGCACTAGCAAGTTAACATTTCTTACCACCTCTAAGTCGGTGCACAGAGTCGAGCTGCGCATCATGTGATCGGGGTACCTCCTTTGTCCCGCTGAGATTCGACCGTTGATATGGAAGGGGGGTGGATACCTGATAGTTGTTAGGCTCCTTCCAACGCTCCGAGTCCCCTCCTACCAATGTGAATGGATTATTTTCTTGTCAATCAATGAACTAGGGCTTTTATACCCCACATATGGCTGTTGTCTTCAATTTTTCTCAAACCCCTGATGAAGCCAGGTCTCTGGCAAAACATGTCGGGGGGAAGATATCGTTTTAAATGTTTGTTTGTCCACTCCAATTAGTCAGCTAGCTAGGTGGCATCCAGAATTCAGAGATAGCGAATTTGTGCGTTTGGAACAGTACTAGCCAGAGCTATTTGCAGTCAAACCGGTCAGTTAGTTTAGCCAGCGGCTATACATGAGAATTTGTGCAGTGTGACTAAATATGAATGATTGTAAATCTGACAGCTATTGACATAGTGTCAGACAAGTTCCCACTGGTGTGAAAGCATATGTATATCAGTGAAGTAACTGATTCACAATCTTAGAACGGGTAGTTCTCACTGTAAGGTCCGAGGTCCCTATTGCTAAACTTCCACATGTTTTTTGGCACGGATCTGTGCCACAAACCTCAAGCTGAAAATGCAGTTTTGTAATAAAGTGAACACCCTTTGGTTAAAAAAAGACGTGTAAAAACGCCCAAAAAAGAGTGAAAAACACGTGGATTCCGCTCAGATTTTTTTCAGTGTGTTTTCAAAATCCCTCATGAGAACAACTCCTTACTTTGTGTGGCACAATGGGGGTTGCTTTTACTGTGCAGTGTGGTGCACTTTTATTATTGACTGGGACACAACTATGGCTACATGCACACGACCGTGCCGTGTTTTGCGGTCCGCAAATTGCGGATCCGCAAAACACAGATGCCGACCCATTATAGAAATGTCCATTCTTGTCTGCAAAACGGACAAGAATGGGACCTGTTCTATTTATTTTGCGAGGCTGCGGAACGGAGCAACAGGTGCGGACATCTGCATCTCTTGCGGCTTGTCTGCGGACCCAAACAATGGTCGTGTGCATGAGGCATATATCTGTGGCAGCAAATGTGGCATGGTCTGCTTTGCACAATTATTTTCAGGTGCACTTTCCATCCTGTGTTATAGTGTTCATGGGTGCTAGCACTATGTTTGGGGGATAACTATAGTTATGACAACATTGGCCCACACATATACCAATGTGAGTGTATACAGACCTTGTCATAAATTGTGACAAAATCTGGTGCAAATTGGTGCAGTTTAATGCTCATTCTTTGGTTGGTTTCTCATGAGTTTAATACATTTTCACATTCTTAATACATCCTCAAACAGAATGATACACAACATTAGATATGGCCATTAAGCCTGATATTGGACCAGGATATTGGACCAAATTATGTGTGAAGCTGTCGGATCTCTCATGCTGTTTCTGTCCCTTTGCCGTTCTCACATTACTTATCTGTCATTCTCTTATCTTTCTTTCTTTATTAGAATATAACATGGTGGGTTGAATTATATATATATATGCAAAGCCAATCAACCGTTTTCATACCTTTCTGACATATTCTTCATCATGCATCATGTGACAATTCAGAAAAGTCACAAGATCGCCACACTTCTGCACTTTTCCCTGTATAAAATGTCCTTGTATAAATCTTATCATTATAGTACACTATCTAACAACTCTATGCAAATACAAACAAATTAATTATATGCCAATGCAATGCCCTTTAAATATAAAAACAATACTACTTACCGCTCCTTGGCCAGTGACAGGCTGTGAGCAGGATACCCGTCCTGCTGCAGAACAGTAGAGGAGACCCAATGCCTTTCTTATGCAATAAAGGACTGTGAAATTGAAGGACATCCAGCTCCCCTCCTCTTCCCAGCACAACTTGGGAAAAAGAATTCCAGAGGAGGGGTTGCTCCACTTGTGTGAGATAAACCTGACACTGTAGTGTGAAGCATGGGCTTCCCCAGAGTACTGTGTTATTCATAGGATTCATTTGCCCATATCTATGACAAACTTTGCTTCTTTCAGATATAAACATCTAAAAGTTATCACCAATATTTCCAGGACCTTCCCTACACAAGCACAACCGGAGGAGTGAAAACTTTCCCAAGCATCACATAGTTCAGAAGTGCACCGTCATGCATTCGCATTATCTCAAGGGTTCACTCATAATTTCAAACACGTGTGTATGCAGTTTTTTGAGCCAAAAGCCATAAGTGAAGGTGAAATGTAAAGGAAGGACTTTCCTATTTTGTCATAAATTGTGTGACTGCTCCTGTATGCAGAGTCCATTACTCTATACAATCTATTTTTTTTATCATCTGAAAAGGAAAGTGCTGCAGATTATTTTTATGACTGGATACACTTCTGGCTTTGTATTTCCAGTCTTTAGAAAGAAAGTCTGTGATGAAAAAAAGATACAGACCTAGTTCACACATCAGAGTTTTGGTCAGTGATTGTGAGTCAAAACCAGGAGTGAAGCCTCCACAGAGGTAAGGTATAATGGAAAGATTTGCCCTGGTTCTGTATTTTGACCCCTTGCCTAACTACATTTCTTTCACATGCAATAGATGGCATGCTTCATCATTGATCTGCACGTACCCACATGAGCCTAGTTTTAATTTTAGTCTTTCCTTTATACCTAGGGTATGGTTACACGTGTCCTGTGACTTAAATGGAAGGCAAAGAAGTAAAAGTCGTGTGCGACACAAAATCCATGAGTGTTGGCACTGTGTAGCTATAGCCTTAGGGCCCATGCACACAAACGTAAGGGCTCTGTGCTGCGGACCCCAAATAGCAGTCCAACAAAGCACGGGCACTGACTGTGTGCACTCCATGCTGCAGATGCACACAAACATAAGGGCTCTGTGCCTGCGCTGTGGACTGAAAATAGCAGTCCGCAATGCACAGGCACTCGCTGTGTGCACTCCGTGTTGCAGGTGCGGACACATTGACTTGAATGGATCCGCAAGATACGGCAAAATATAGGACATGTCTTATCTTTTGCAGTACGGAAGCACTGACCCGAAAGCCCACTGAAGTGCTTTGTAGTGTTTCCGTGGCTTCCGATCCATGCCTCCGCAAAAGACTCCAAATGTGGTAGAACTGGACAAATAACACAATTCCGCCACAGTTTTATGGATTTCATTTTTACGTTATTCCCTATACAGTAAAAATGACCTGTTAACTTCATTCTTTGGGTCAGTACGGGTACAGGGATACCACATTTTTGTAGTCTTTCTTGTGTTTTAATATTGCGTTGCCATATTCTGAGCCCTATAACTTTTTTTTTATAGTTATACATTTTTTTCGGGGGATGAAATTACCAAAAATGTTTAATCAACCATTTTGTTTCTTTTACAGTTATTTGAAAGGGGCTGTCTCATTTCAGCAAATGGCATTCAACATGTAGAAATAGTTAATAAAAGGCAATTACTAATGTATTGTAATTGTCCATATTGCTTCCTTTGGTGGCTTTAGGCTATTTTCAACTTAGAGGCAGGGGAGTCTGTCAGGCTGTTCCGGCAGGTGAACAGCCTGTCGGATCCGTCCTGCCACTCGTTCACGTGTGCCTCCGGACTGCTGCTCTGTTCCCATTGACTAGAATGGGGCGGGAGCGGAGTTCCGGCGGAAGCACAGCAGCGACGGCGAGAGGCAGCCAGACTAGAAGTACGACATGCAGTGCTTTTAGTCTGGCTGCCTCTTGCCGTGTGCTGCTGTGCTGCCACCGGAACTCCACCCCCGCCCCCATTATAGTCTAGTGGCAGGACGGATCCGACAGGCTGTTCACCCACCGGAACAGCCTGACGGACTCCCCTGCTGCTAATGTGAAAAGTACCCTTATTAATTTTCTCTTACATTGCATTATTTTCCCTTACATTGCATTATTCATTTTCCCTTACATTACTAATTATACACTACTTCCAGAGGTTTCGACCACCCGTCAATCCGGCAGTGATTGCCATGCTTGCACACTATAGGAAACAGTGCCAGCCTATGCATGCTCCTGTCGCCCGGCCACCAGAGAGGCCGGTGCATTTTCTGATAGTGTGCAAGCATGGTCACCACTGCTGGATTACAGGGTGGTCATAACCCCTGGATGCAAGCAGTGTATAATGTGAATTTAATGAAGCCAGCAAAGGAGGCAATATGGACAATCACAATACATTAGTAAGTGCCTTATATTAACTTTGTCTACATGATAAATGACATTTGCTGAAGTAAGACAACCCCTTTAAGTCACCCTAACAGACTTTAACATTTAATTGTCTGATCGCTTCTCCGTCATTTATTATTTTCTCAAGTCAGTATTATTCTTGTTTTTATTTTATGTGTTGCTTCACATTCTCATAAGCATTTGCAAGCAGTATACCTCCAGCCTGTAAAAGAGGCGTGGAAGTTATTATTCTGCAGGTTAAAGGGGTTTTCTGGGATTTTGATACTGATGACCTATCCTCAGGATCGGTGATCAGTATCTGATCGAAGGGGGTCCAACACCTGGGACCCTCACGATCAGCTTTGAGCTTTGCAGTCTTTTCGCAGCTTACCAAGCACAGCGCTATACATTTTATAGTGGCTGTGCTTGTTTTTATTTTTTTATTTTATTTTAATGATTAAATTTTAAGCCCCCATAGGCTTCGGAGGCGCACAACCTTTTTTGGTTCAAAGGCCGCATTGTCACATTGGTCTATTTCAAGGAGCAGCAAAAATAAAAAGTAAATTGCCACTTGTTTACATCAGCCTATTACATGGGCCTATGCAAAGTGAATGGAGAGGAATGATCACAACCACAGTCATGTCTCCCTCATTTGATTATTTTATCAGTAACACACCCCTGATTACACAGGGAGATGTGCTGACGATTATTATACATGTCCACAATTTGACATACACTAGTAATATCATAGACAGTCATAAAAACATGGTAGGTAGGTGCTATGATGGATGATATACCCCACCAGACTCCAAATCTACGTATGTGATATTGTAATATACCCTTGTGCGATATTGATGGTACTAAATCAAGCGAACTAAACCCCTAAATATATACTCTGCAATATATACCCAAAATGACTGATGTCGGAGGCCAACCATCTGCCAGCAAGGATAATAAGGCAATGATCTCAATGTAATATAGAAAATTGATCAGACTCAGACATCAAAATAATAGGTTTCAAGTAAAAGGGGATCAGCCTTGTTCTATCCGGTCCACAAAACCATGATCAAACTAAAAGGGTACCAAAAGAAAAGCACATAACTATTTAACACGTTTCACCGCGCTTCTTCTGGTGTATTACAATATCACATATGTAGATTTAGAGTCTGGTGGGGTATATCATTCATCATAGCACCTACCTGCAATGTTTTTATGACTGTCTAGGATATTACTAGTGCATGTTGAATTGTGGACACATAATAAAGATGTTTTTGTATTATACACATGTGTGGCGTTTTTTAATAGGTTTTTCGATTATTATACATCTTTCATCCTGACAAAATATGCAAATAAATGGACACTACACCACCGCTACAGAGGAGACAGTGTAATGACAAGGACAGAACAGCACTTGTGTGGAGTGCTGTCTCCTCTTCAAAAAGCTGATTGTGGGGGTGCCAGGCGTTGGACTCCTGCCTCAAATCAATTTGTTGCATCCTCCAGAAGCACAGGGCACTTAAAACGTTGGTCTTGATAAATGTCCCCCATATTCTTTATATGTGTGTGTGTATATACATTGTGGGGATCTGCCCTAATGGTAGCCTTCAGGTAAGAACACAGCAGCAGCCCTTTAGCAGTGGAAGCAAAGCAACAGTTGTCTTTTATTCTTGATAAGACAACAAGGCAAGAAACGGCAGCGACCAGCTTGCTCCAGCCGGCCTTAAAGAAACAATAAAGTCCGGTATCTATAGCACAACAAAAGTGTGGTATTGCACAGTTCCGTAACCCTATGGGGCATATGTGGACCACGTTTGTCCTCAGTGTTTCAGGCACTGCAACTCCAGCTTAGCCTCTGATCCCACACAGCACTCCACAGAGCTCCACTATCAGAGAAAGGAAAAATCACCACCACCTAACACTGCTGGCTGTTTTGTAGGCCAGTCAAACCCCTTTCCTGGAATATGGGGAGTAGTCACCCACCCAGCACTATAACTACTCCCAGAAAGAGCCGTCCTGGATCAGCTATTCACAGCTATACTAAATAAACAAAATGTCAACCACCTACTGTTGATGACACACCTACAATACTGGCTCCTACTTCACCAAGGCCAGGTACCTCGGTGACACGTATCTTCCATCAACGATGGTCCCTTGTGCCTTCCTACACTATAAGGCCTCATGCACACAACCGTTTTTTTTTGCGGTCCGCAAAAACGGGTTCCGTGATCCGTGTCCGTTTTCTCTTCCGTTGGTCTTCCTTGATTTTTGGAGGATCCACGGACATAAAGGAAAAAGTTGTTTTGGTGCTTTGCTGCGCGGATATTCCCCTTCCATATCCACTTGCTTGCGGATGCTATACGATTTTCACGCATCCTCATTCATTCATTAATTTCTTCTAATGCCACAGTGCAAAAAGCACTTCATAGTGCTGCGCCTGTCACACAGCATTTTTCACACAGCACAGGCCCCATAGAAATGAATGAAGATGCGTGAAAATCGCATAGCATCCGCAAGCAAGTGCGGATGCAATGTGATTTTCACACATGGTTGCTAGGGGATGATATTAGTAAATTGATAAAAGTCAATTTACTGTATTATTTTCCCTTTCCCTTATAATATGGTTATAAAGAAAATAATAGCATTCTTAATACAGAATGCTTACTAAAATGTTGCTTGAGGGGTTAAAAATAAAATAAAAATTAACTCACCTAATCCTGTTATAAGGGAAAATAATAAAATGTATAGAACAACTAACCCAAACCCAGGGGCGTACATAGAAATCATTGGGCCCCATAGCAAGAATCTAAATTGGGCCCCCATTCCTTTTTATATCCCCTCCCAATATCCATTCCAGGCCTCTCTCTTTGTTCCATGAACTATTCTCGCTGCTGCGTTTTATAATTTATGCCTTCAGGGCCGGATTGGTATTACAAAACAACCCTGGCACACAAAATAGGTAAAATAGATGCAGTGTTTACAGATGTACAGTATAGAGTATACAGCAGTGTACTGTTATGTGAGGTACGAGGTATAATAGATGCAGTGTGCACAGGTATATAGTATATACAGCAGTGTACTGATATGTGAGGTACGGGGTATAATGGATGCAGTGTGTACAGATATATAGCATATATAATATATATAGTATATACAGCAGTGGACTGATACAGACGTGGACAAAATTGTTGGTACCCTTTGGTCAATGAAAGAAAAAGTCACAATGGTCACAGAAATAACTTTAATCTGACAAAAGTAATAATAAATTAAAATTCTATAAATGTTAACCAATGAAAGTCAGACATTGTTTTTCAACCATGCTTCAACAGAATTATGTAAAAAAATAAACTCATGAAACAGGCATGGACAAAAATGATGGTACCCCTAGAAAACACAGAACATAATGTGACCAAAGGGACATGTTAATTCAAGGTGTGTCCACTAATTAGCATCACAGGTGTCTACAACCTTGTAATCAGCCATTGGGCCTATATATATGGCTCCAGGTAATCACTGTGTTGTTTGGTGATATGGTGTGTACCACACTCGACATGGACCAGAGGAAGCAAAGGAAAGAGCTGTCTCAAGAGATCAGAAAGAAAATTATAGACAAGCATGTTAAAGGTAAAGGCTATAAGACCATCTCCAAGCAACTAGATGTTCCTGTGAGTACAGTTGCACATATTATTCATAAGTTTAAGATCCATGGGACTGTAGCCAACCTCCCTGGACGTGGCCGCAGGAGGAAAATTGATGACAAATCTAAGAGACGGATAATCCGAATGGTAACAAAAGAGCCTAGAAAGACTTCTAAAGAGATTCAAGGTGAACTTCATGCTCAAGGAACATCAGTGTCAGATCGCACCATCCGTCGTTGTTTGAGCCAAAGTGGACTACATGGGAGACGACCAAGGAGGACACCATTGTTGAAAACGAATCATAAAAAAGCAAGACTGGAATATGCCAAACTACATGTTGACAAGCCACAAAGCTTCTGGGAGAATGTCCTGTGGACAGATGAGACAAAAATCGAAGTTTTTGCCAAGGCACATCAGCTGTATGTTCACAGACGAAAAAATGAAGCATATCAAGAAAAGAACACTGTCCCTACTGTGAAACATGGAGGAGGCTCTGTTATGTTCTGGGGCTGCTTTGCTGCGTCTGGCACAGGGTGTCTTGAATCTGTGCAGGGTACAATGAAATCTCAAGACTATCAAGGAATTCTAGAGAGAAATGTACTAGCCAGTGTCAGAAAGCTTGGTCTCAGTCGCAGGTCATGGGTCTTGCAACAGGACAATGACCCAAAACACACCGCTAAAAACACCCAAGAATGGCTAAGAGGAAAAAATTGGACTATTCTAAAGTGGCCTTCTATGAGCCCTGACCTCAATCCTATTGAGCATCTTTGGAAGGAGCTGAAACATGCAGTCTGGAAAAGGCACCCTTCAAACCGGACACAACTGGAGCAGTTTGCTCATGAGGAGTGGGCCAAAATACCTGCTGAGAGGTGCAGATGTCTCATTGACAGTTACAGGAAGCGTTTGATTGCAGTGATTGCCTCAAAAGGTTGCGCAACAAAATATTAAGTTAGGGGTACCATCATTTTTGTCCATGCCTGTTTCATGAGTTTATTTTTTTACATAATTCTGTTGAAGCATGGTTGAAAAACAATGTCTGACTTTCATTGGTTAACATTTATAGAATTTTAATTTATTATTACTTTTGTCAGATTAAAGTTATTTCTGTGACCATTGTGACTTTTTCTTTCATTGACCAAAGGGTACCAACAATTTTGTCCACGTCTGTATATGAGGTACGACCTGTAATTTATACCTCATACCTCACGTCAATACACTGCTGTATTTACGCTATACCTGTACTCACTGCATTTATTATACCTCGTACCTCACATATCAGTACTCTGCTGTATATACTATAAATCTATACACACTGCATCTATTATACCTCCTACCTCACATATCAGTACACTGCTGTATATACTATATATCTGTACACACTGCATCTATTATACCTCGTACCTCACATATCAGTACACACTGCATCTATTATGCCTCCTACCATACATATCAGTACACTGCTGTAGATACTATATATCTGTACACATTGCATCTATTATACCTCGTACCTCACATATCAGTACACTGCTGGATATACTATATATCTGTACATATTGCATCTATAATACTGTGTAATATATGCAGTGTATGTGTATTTACATATATATATATACAGTACAGACCAAAAGTTTGGACACACCTTCTCATTCAAAGAGTTTTCTTTATTTTCATGACTATGAAAATGGTAGATTCACACTGAAGGCATCAAAACTATGAATTGACACATGTGGAATTATATACATAACAAAAAAGTGTGAAACAACTGAAAATATGTCATATTCTAGGTTCTTCAAAGTAGCCACCTTTTGCTTTGATTTCTGCTTTGCACACTCTTGGCATTCTCTGAAATGGTCTTCCAACAGTCTTGAAGGAGTTCCCAGAGATGCTTAGCACTTGTGCAGCGTCCCAGGGGGTCAGTAGTGTATGCTGAGCTTTGTAGTGCAGATTACCCACTAACCTGGGATCCACTGTCGTCTTCAAATCTGGTCAGATACCGGAACAGGCAGGTATTTAATGTTCGTGACGCCAATGTCAATTAAAAGGTGACACGCCGTGTATGGTATTGTAGAAGAATGAAGCAACCACAGGATAGCCAACCAAAACTGGAACTTTACTGAATATCAGTGATTATAATACATGGACGCAGTTGGAAGCGCCGTTCCATGAAAGACAGTTGGTTACTATTTGAATACAGCTGGTTCTTAGAAGTACAGAATGGCCGGTCTTAGCAATGTTCTTTACAGAGTGTGAATTACAGGAGATGCAGTACAGGCGGCTTGCACACTATTCCTGACTGGTCCTGAAACCTGTGACTTATCCTCCAAGGTCCAATGCCCTATATCTGGCGTACCCTTGAAGCTGTCTTTATCTAGTACCTCCTCTGTTATCTTGAGTACCTCTTGCTTTATCTGATCGGCCTCTGTAGTATTCTGTGTCCCGGCTGGTTGCTTGCTTATGATGTTTCAGCTAAACGGATGATGACTCAGGAGGGGAACCTTTTCCTTGGATCCGGAACCCGGTTACAGGGCTTACTACCCTCTCCTAGTCGGCAGGCTTCAGGCCTGCGCTACTCTCACAGGCCCATAGCCTGGCCTTGACTCAGACACAGGATCATTTCTGACTCCTCTTCCCACTGTCTGACTTACTACTACTTCCTGACTGGGCCTTATATAGACTAGGGTTCCCTAGCTCCCTCTAGTGACTAAGAGCTGGAATGACACCCTAGCTGGCCTGCACATGCACATTTCACAGTAACAGGAAGTACATAGCATTACAGTAACAAGATGTTTTATACCAACCTCCCCATAAATACAGGGGGAACGACAATACCCAAGTGACCCTTCTGTAGTGACGGGGTATTACTCTCCCGTACACTACATACCCCGCTGCTTTAAGCTGAGTACGACCTCGTACTCCATCAGGGCCCGCCCAACTGGAATCATTACCTGAAATAGAGAAAGACACATGCATGCATACATATATGTCAATTACACTCATATCAGACCCAATTGGCAAAGGTGAAGTGTGGTGACAAGGGGCGTCGTTCTCTTCTTCTCAGGATAGTGAGTGGAACGGGGGCGCTGACCTGGCACAGCGGATGTTTAAAGAACCAGGATAGTCCATGACAATAAATAAGTCCATAATAAAATTAACTTCTCAGAGGCTTGCACATAGGAAGTCCATCTCTGGGCACATAGACGTGAATAAAAAACCGGTTATTAAATACTGTCAGCAGCACATATATAAAATGACAATACAGGACTCTGACAATACCAGGGCCATGTTATCCTGGCAAGTCCTGCTTACCCTTTAAAATAGTGCTGACATAAAAATGTCTTTTCAACCTGAAATGGGGGTAAAAAGGGGAAAATTGGTGCAAAACTCTAAGGCACAACTGGGATATTAGCAGCAGACCGGATGTCCCAAACGCAACAGGGGCAGCTGGAAGCAGTGGTATGCAGTGGCACTATCATTCGGTTAGAATGCCACCGGCCGTGTATAACTGGCAGCGAGCTTGACCAGCTCTGCCAACCGGAGGGACAAAACGGCCATTAGGGAGACGGACATGAGGAAAGGATTACTCACAGGCGAGTGTCATATTCTTCCTCTGATGAAGAGTCGATGAACGGAACTTGCAGCAACTGTTCTGGCAAGGCCGGCCACATCTGGAATCCATCTCCTCTGACAATCTTTAAAGGGGGAGGCTTGTCCTTCATTGCCTCCATTTCGGCATCCGTCCTGGGAAACGGGAACCACCGCACGCCTCCTGCGTACCCGAGGTCCGCCACCCAATACACTCTCTTGCGTAGGGCCTCTAAGTCAGCCTTGGTGCAGGTCGTCGGAGCTACCGGAGGTCCGGTGACAGTGGCCTCTGGGGTAACGGTGGCAGCTGCTGCTTGACGTCGGGCCTCTGCACATTCTTCCGCCCGCCGGCAGCTGTCCTGCCGCTCTCTCTCCTCTTCTCGCCTCACCGCATCAGGAGGGGGATATCGTTCCTCCAGCCCCTGCAAAACGATGGGCTCCCAGAAGACATCAGGACTTAAGTAAACCTGGCTATGCAGGTGGGCGGTTCGAGCCGATTCAACTTTCACTTCCTCTGCCTCACTCGGGTCTATCCCCTCTTTCTCTGGGTCCCAGGTCTCAGCCGGCGCCTTCGGGCGAGTGACTGCGGTAGCGTAGGGGCCCATAAGCTTTCAGCGGGGGTATACTCCACTATCTCTCCCATGGTCAAGTTAAGGAGATGCTCTGGGAGGTAGTGACGCTTCACCGACCGCCGGTTCACATAAAAGTCCCGGCCAGTTCCCAACTCCTGGATGAACCCGTATCCTTTTTCTTTGTCAAAGGACACCACGATCCCGCGGCGCCTTTCTAGCTGGGGCTTACCCGGAAAAGAGTCCCCTTGGATGGACTTGGCCATTTCCTCGAACCTCTTTTTCCGGCTGGTGTTCCTCTTAGCCACCGCGGCTTTCAATTCGGCCATGATAGTCGGCCATTCCGCGTGCCGGCGACGGATCGGTGGGGACTGAGGACGGGTTATACTCAAGTCCATGGCCTGCCCCCAGGGGGTGGCCGTCCAGGCTAGAGGGTCCCATGGTCCCAACTCGGGAAAGTCCGGTGGAGTGGCGCCCCACTCACACGTGGTCTCTACTTCCAGCTCCTCAGCGCACGCCATCTCTTCTCTCACTGGGTGCAGAGTCGACACTGGCTCCTCCCACACACTGGGCCGGTCTACCTCCATCTGAGGCCCGCCTCCCAGGCGTAACTCTTCAGGGTAGGCAGTCGCATCGTCACTCCTCAAGGTGGGTGGCGCTCCAGGGCAATCTCCTCCTCCTTCTTGGAGGGTTTGGGCGCCAAATATTCGCGCCTCTGTGCATCGTAATGGCGCAGTAAAAAGCCTCATGGCGTCGGCGGCCATTTTAGATGTCCTGATGCTGCAATTCACTGACAGCAAGCAGGATGATGAAAAGTCCAATAAAACACAGTCCACAAATGCGATTTTCTCTCTGGGGGTAGCGCAACACAGTACAGCGTCTCTGATTCCTCCCAGGCACAATTGTAATCCACAGGTTTAGAAATAAAGGTTACAGTCTTTGCAATACGGTGGTGGAATAGTTAAAGCACACAGTTCACACTTCTCTGCACTTCAGAAGTATGCGTATCCTGTTCGTGACGCCAAAAAGAGCGATGCAGCGTCCCAGGGGGTCAGTAGTGTATGCTGAGCTTTGTAGTGCAGATTACCCACTAACCTGGGATCCACTGTTGTCTTCAAATCTGGTCAGATACCGGAACAGGCAGGTATTTAATGTTCGTGACGCCAGTGTCAATTAAACGGTGACACGCCGTGTATGGTATTGTAGAAGAATGAAGCAACCACAGGATAGCCAACCAAAACTGGAACTTTACTGAATATCAGTGATTATAATACATGGACGCAGTTGGAAGCGCCGTTCCATGAAAGACAGTTGGTTACTATTTGAATACAGCTGGTTCTTAGAAGTACAGAATGGCCGGTCTTAGCAATGTTCTTTACAGAGTGTGAATTACAGGAGATGCAGTACAGGCGGCTTGCACACTATTCCTGACTGGTCCTGAAACCTGTGACTTATCCTCCAAGGTCCAATGCCCTATATCTGGCGTACCTTTGAAGCTGTCTTTATCTAGTACCTCCTCTGTTATCTTGAGTACCTCTTGCTTTATCTGATCGGCCTCTGTAGTATTCTGTGTCCCGGCTGGTTGCTTGCTTATGATGTTTCAGCTAAACGGATGATGACTCAGGAGGGGAACCTTTTCCTTGGATCCGGAACCCGGTTACAGGGCTTACTACCCTCTCCTAGTCGGCAGGCTTCAGGCCTGCGCTACTCTCACAGGCCCATAGCCTGGCCTTGACTCAGACACAGGATCATTTCTGACTCCTCTTCCCACTGTCTGACTTACTACTACTTCCTGACTGGGCCTTATATAGACTAGGGTTCCCTAGCTCCCTCTAGTGACTAAGAGCTGGAATGACACCCTAGCCGGCCTGCACATGCACATTTCACAGTAACAGGAAGTACATAGCATTACAGTAACAAGATGTTTTATACCAACCTCCCCATAAATACAGGGGGAACGACAATACCCAAGTGACCCTTCTGTAGTGACGGGGTATTACTCTCCCGTACACTACACTTGTTGGCCCTTTTGCCTTCACTCTGCGGTCCAGCTCACCCCAAACCATCTCGATTGGGTTCAGGTCCGGTGACTGTGGAGGCCAGGTCATCTGGCGCAGCACCCCATCACTCTCCTTCATGGTCAAATAGCCCTTACACAGCCTGGAGGTGTGTTTGGGTTCATTGTCCTGTTGAAAAAATAAATGATGGTCCAACTAAACGCAAACCGGATGGAATAGCATGCCGCTGCAAGATGCTGTGGTAGCCATGCTGGTTCAGTATGCCTTAAATTTTGAATAAATCCCCAACAGTGTCACCAGCAAAGCACCCCCACACCTCCTCCTCCATGCTACACGGTGGGAACAAGGCATGTAGAGCCCATCCGTTCACCTTTTCTGCGTCGCACAAAGACACGTGGTTGGAACCAAAGATCTCAAATTTGGACTCATCAGACCAAAGCACAGATTTCCACTGGTCTAATGTCCATTTCTTGTGTTCTTTAGCCCAAACAAGTCTCTTCTGCTTGTTGCCTGTCCTTAGCAGTGGTTTCCTAGCAGATATTCTACCATGAAGACCTGATTCACACAGTCTCCTCTTAACAGTTGTTCTAGAGATGTGTCTGCTGCTAGAACTCTGTGTGGCATTGACCTGGTCTCTAATCTGAGCTGCTGTTAACCTGCGATTTCTGAGGCTGGTGACTCGGATGAACTTATCCTCCGCAGCAGAGGTGACTCTTGGTCTTCCTTTCCTGGGGAGGTCCGCATGTGAGCCATTTTCTTTGTAGCGCTTGATGGTTTTTGTGACTGCACTTGGGGACACTTTCAAAGTTTTCCCAATTTTTCGGACTGACTAACCTTCATTTCTTAAAGTAATGATGGCCACTTGTTTTTCTTTACTTAGCTGCTTTTTTCATAATACAAATTCTAACAGTCTATTCAGTAGGACTATCAGCTGTGTATCCACCTGACTTCTCCACAACGCAACTGATGGTCGCAACCCCATTTATAAGGCAAGAAATCCCACTTATTAAACCTGACAGGGCACACCTGTGAAGTTAAAATCATTTCAGGTGACTACCTCTTGAAGCTTATCAAGAAAATGCCAAGAGTGTGCAAAGCAGTAATCAAAGCAAAAGGTGGCCACTTTGAAGAACCTAGAATATGACATATTTTCAGTTGTTTCACACTTTTTTGTTATGTATATAATTCCACATGTGTTAGTTCATAGTTTTAATGCCTTCAGTGTGAATCTACAATTTCCATAGTCATAAAAATAAAGAAAACTGTTTGAATGAGAAGGTGTGTCCAAACATTTGGTCTGTACTGTATGTGGTTTCGCAGAGTTGGTCTACCACCATGTAAGGGCCCTGCCAGGCTGCTTGCAATTTATCATGTTTAGTCGGTTTCAACAGTAGGACTTTCTGTTCTACTTGGAACGTCCATTGACGAGCACCCCGATCGTACCATACCTTCTGCCGCTCCTGGCCCCCCTGGAGGTTTTCCTTAACCATCCATGCCGGCTGTTCCATGCGGTCCCACAGCTGCACCACATATGACATGATAAGGGCTCACCCTTGTTCTGTGTTTCCCTCCCAGTGCTCCCTGATGAGGTCCAGGGGGGCTCGCACCCTTCACCCATAAAGTAGCTCAAAAGAAGAGAACCCAGTAGATTCCTGTGGCACCTCAGGTAACGGTGAACTGGCTCCCTTGGTTGGAGAGAATCTCCCTAGGGAAACACATCCTAGCGAATATCCCGACCAAGGCATTGGCAACGGTGTCTGCCTGAATATTGGATAAGGCAACGACTTTGGTATAGCGGGTGGCATAGTCCACCACGGTAAGGATAAATCATTTACCGGATGGACTAGGCCATTTGAGGGGCCTTATCAGGTCGACTGCTATCCGGCTGAAGGGCTCTTCCATGATGGACATAGATAGCAGCTTTGCCTTGGGGTGATCCCCCTTTTCCCAACCCGCTGGAAAACATTCTGGACCTGAAAACAGGTCCGGCAATAATGTTGCATATCTGTGGAGACACCTGGCCAAAAAAGTGCTGGGTTTCTCGGCGAGAGGTGCGAGTCATTCCCAAATGTCCTGCTAAGGGAATGTCATGCCCTATTCGGAGAAGCTCCCGTCGGTACTTCCTTGGAACTACCAACTGGTGCCTCTGTGAAGGGGCGGCCCCAGGGTGACGGATGTCAGACACCCGGTATAGCTTGTCTTGTTCCCATACATATTTTTCCCCTTCTGAATCTGGCTGACCTGTCTCCGCCCTAAGGAGATACTTCTGAAGGAAGGGCTCAGCCCTAGTCTCCCTACCAAATTCTTCTGGGGTATCCCAGGCTAAGGTCGTCATGGCTAATGTCTTAGTCAAGGAGTCAGCATGTCTTACCTGGGTCTCCCCGACTGGTGGGTTGTTCTCTGCAGTTCGGATTAGAGCACAGGTGGTGACTCGATGAATGTCTGCGGTAGGAGCATAGGCTGAGGTGAGGGGCCCAAGTTCGTTGCCCAGCAATACTTCGGCTGGGAGGTTGTCCATTATTCCCACTTGTACAGTACCAGATCCAGCTCCCCAGTTTAGATGAACCCGGGCAGTGGGGAGACAATAAATAGCTCCTCCGGCGACTCAAACGGCGACAGTCTTCCCGATTCGATCATTGTTGCGGACCAAGTGTCGCTGTATGAGAGTCAGGGCGGCCCCAGAGTCTCGAAGGCCCTGAGCTGGTTGCCCATTGACAGTACCTCTTGGCGGGGCTGTTATCTGTTGTCTCGAGTGGCGGCTTGGATGGGGCCGGCCTTGTATAGGACCTCTAAGCATTCCTCCGCCTCTGCTTCAGCTTCCAAAACAGTGGGCAGCTGGTGTAGGTTGGGGCCGGTTGAAGGGTCATCCCCAGTTGGACCTGGGGGCTTCCAGGGGGCAGTTGCTCCTGATGTGTCCCAGCTGTTGGCATTTGAAAGGATTTGGACCTTTCTGGACCTCTACGACAACCTTGGTTTGAGACACTGACGTCAGGAGAGATGTTTCTCAGTTGGCAATAATAGACACACACATCACTGAGAAACACTCTAATTTTATTATGCTATTGCTTGGCCTCATATAGGCAGCAGAAAAGTTTGCACAACAACAGCGTTAAACCAATCATAAATGATAAACATTGACGCCCATACAGATACCACTGGAACATCCCTTTTATGGATATGTAATACGTCACATATAACAATGTACGCAGTTGTGCCGAATGACCCTGAGTGAATTAGAACATTTGTTCTAATTCTGGGAGATTCCCAGAATATGTCCTGAGACAGATAAGTGAACCTAACTGCTTTCACACTAGCGTTCGGTATTCCGTTCGTGAGCTCCGTTTGAAGGAGCTCACGAGCGGACCCGAACGCAGCCGTCCACCCCTGATGCAGTCTGAATGGAGGCGGATCCGCTCAGACTGCATCAGTCTGGTGGCGTTCAGCCTCCGCTCCGCTCGCCTCCGCACGGACAGGCGGACAGCTGAACGCTGCTTGCAGCGTTCGGGTGTCCGCCTGGCCGTGCGGAGGCGTGCGGATCCGTCCAGACTTACAATGTAAGTCAATGGGGACGGATCCGTTTGAAGATGCCACAATGTGGCTCAATCTTCAAGCGGATCCGTCCCCCATTGACTTTACATTGAAAGTCTGGACGGATCCGTCCCAGGCTATTTCCACACTTAGCTTTTTTTTGCTAAAATAATGCAGACGGATCCGTACTGAACGGAGCCTCCGTCTGCATTATTATGGGCGGATCCGTTCTGAACGGATCCGCCCGAACGCTAGTGTGAAAGTAGCCTTACAGTGGGGGAGGATGTGAAGTGCGTAGGTGAGATATTATAACAATTCTGTACATCATAGGGAAGACAACATGGAGTCACATTTGCCTTCAATCCCCTCTTTAGAACCAAATTTCTTAGATAATATGGTTCTTACCCTTGCCCTTTTTCCTATATACCACCAGATATTTTCTATATCCTTCATGTGAGTTGTCTTCAGGATTAGGCAGCATAGTTTCATAAAATGACATATTTGATACTCCTTTCATTATCAGTTTCTGTACACATGGTATGATACATGTTGCAACTATTGCTATTACTATAATAATTATCAGGATAATGATTCCCAACTGTACAAGTGCCTGTTTCCAGGTAGTGAACCAGCCAAAATAATGATCCCAAGGGTTATCGATACCTGAGTTTCTTTTGAGCTCGATTGATAAATCCTCGAATTTCTTTATTGCCAGTGTGACCTTACCATTAGGGTCGGTGTTGTTGGGTATGAACGTGCAGCAGGATGAGGGGTCTGACAATACCTTACAGACACCACCTCTTTCTGCAAGTACCATATCGAGTGCCATGCGGTTTTGAAATGTCATAATGGAATCTGCCTGTAGCTGTTCTGCTACACCCTGTAACGCCTCCCTGGTGTAGTTTACAAACCTTTGTTGATTATAGTAAATATAGTTGATCCCGTTTACATTTTTGTTAATTGTTATGTGGGGAATTATGGATTCAAATCCTGCTGCCACCTGACCTCTGGCCTTGAATTCATCAGGGACCCCTCTTGGGACCCCGATTGCATCAATATATACGTGTGGGTCGAAGCTACCTTTTGGGAGGGCACGACGGTTGCGTATATGTGTGTTGGTGTCTTTTTGATTTTCAGTGAAGATGTGTATGTTCATGATGGCTTTAGCAAGTGCACATTCACCTTTCCAGGAACCCTCTAGTCTAGGTCTTATCTTTCCATCCCCACAGATCCAATATACATCTCCAATCGAGTATACTTGATTCTGTGTGAGGGAGGTATCTGATTCACTGTAAGTTGCACAGTATCCTTCAGTGAAATTACCCAGGATTATTCCTTGATCTCCCCCTCTGTGGCAGGTATAGTTTTCAGGATAGATATGTATACCTGCACCAGGGTGGAGAGCTTTTATGAGGAGTGGGTATTTTTGCTTCCATTCTTCACATGCAGACTGGTTACTAGATAAATTTGAGAATAATTGCAAAAAAATAATAAGGGCACAGTACCTAGGGGAGGCTTAGCTGTCCCACATATATAACAATTACTTTTATTTACTGAAGCAGCGCTGTACCTCATCCATTCTAACCATAGGTTGGCATCAGAGAACCCAGTTTCTGCCGCAAGAGCCTCTTCATATGTTGGGTCAGATATTGTTCTCATATTGTTAAAAGTTAAGATATGAGGTTTGAGGGGGTTTGTTTGTTTCTGAGGCTATGTCCATTCTTATAGTGGTTGCAGTATCTCGTGGAAGGACTGCACTTCATTATGCTGCATAAACAGAAGGAGTAATTCCAAATATACGCAGAGCGAGAAAACGCCCGGTACATGCGCTGTTCTCGAGCAATTACGTGTTTTAAACCAAAACTGGACTCAGAACAGCTTAGTTTGAACAAGTACAAAAAACTTTTATTTAACTTACAATGATAAAAATTGTTACATATCCATACATATAGATGAGCAGCACAATGCCACACAGGATAACGTTATGTTGGTCTGTTGTAAAACAAATAACAGAAGACAATCCCAAACCGTGCAGAGTATATTCTTACACGGCTAACAGTCAATACAATGTAAAGTGCATAGTGCAAATTGTAAACACTGACTACGGGAAATACAAAAATCAATACAGACCAAGTCCTCCTGGATCCCTACACGTGTTTCGCGTTTTGCTTCCTCAGGGGATACTGATGGTGTGTGTTGCCTGTTCATATATAGTCTGCATGTTGATTAGAACCTAGATCACCTGAATTCCTCGTATATGCCGAAAACCGGAAGTGCGGTGCGTTCCACGCTGGAACGCACGCCCACTTCCGGCTCGATCGGTGTCCGGACACTCAATATAGCCCTGCATAGTCATTCCACCCTGGACCAAACTTATCCCCACAAGAATCAAGGTAGAACTAACCATTTATGCGCCCAGTATGGAGAGGGTGGAAGGAGGTAGCAGACGGAGGTGTAGAAAAGGACGCTCCACATACCGGAACCGGAAGTATGTCATGCGGTCCACGGTGGAACGCATCGGCCACATAAAGCCAGGGTAGACTACTCCCATGACTCCGCCCCAAATGATGTCACTCGCATGCAAATCTCCAGCTTACAATGCGTTCCACCGTGGAACGCAAGCGGGGTACATGCTTCCTGAAACACTGAAAGGTCGATTGAATGGCCAATTAGTTAAATTTGATCCTGAAACTCCGTATACGTACAAACCAGGGTTCTATATATACCTCCAGGGGGCGCCTTTAGGAACAATGGGGGAATATAAAACATATTATAAAGAAATCAAAACAATATAAACTAAATATAAATTCCAGACATTGACCACTTGGGGAGCTCTAACAATAACCAGAATAGTAATATGTGATAAAAAGTGAGAAAGTGAAGAAAGTAAAGAGAAAAATAGTAGATAAGTGAAGACACATGCAAAAAAAAGGAGTGATAAAGTGTATAGTGAAGCATTGTGCAGAAACAAAGTGGTGAAAGAGAAAGAAATTTATTTTTATAAATATAAATGTATTATAACATACATATAAAATTGGGATAGCTTCCATTTATAATATGTAGCACAGATGAAAACACTATTATTACAATGTGATCCATCAGGACCTCTCATTAAGTATCCTGGAATCGTTAGTCGATTTTAATTTACATAGCCGTAGATCAAGACCGTGGATAGATTACGTGAATGTCAAGGTCGTTATGCTCCACATAAAGAGTACTCTTGTTGATATTTCCCATTGGACCATCTCTCGAAGATCCGCGTGGTCAACGCCTCCCCAGATGTTCATGTCAACCATACCCATGTGAATATATAGTAAGCAGCCTCACGGAATAATGACTAGCAAGAATAAATATGTAGTCCTATCAAAGCAGAAAAAAACCGTATTAAAAAACATAAAACCAAAAATTAAAAAGGTCACAGGTATACACATCACCTAGACTTACAGAGGAACTCACGAAGATGGGTATTAATACATTTTATTAACTTAGCCCAAAAATGGCGAAAAACTCAAGGCCTCATTGAGGCCTGATGGTATAACAGTATTCAATTCGAAGATCCATTTAACCGCCTTTTGAGCAAGGACCTTCTTCCAGTTACCACCCCTCCCACTTATCAAAACCCTATCGATGCCTCTTACCTTTAAAAGGGAGGCATCACAGTTGTGATGGGTCTTGAAATGTCGGGGGACCGTTTTCAAGCTCTGAATATCTTCCCCCTCTCTTGCACCCGAAATTCCGAGCACATGCTCACGTGTCCTACGTTTCAGCTGTCTCGATGTCATTCCTACGTAGGACAAGTTACAAGGACAAGTAGCTACATAAATGACTCCTGCTGTTGTACATGAGATCGTGTGTGTGATCTCATAATTTTTGCGTCCCGAAGAATCTGTAAAAGAATTTGTGCACAGTATGTTGGGACACGCCACGCATTTTCCGCACGGACGACATCCCCATTTGGGACCCTTAGAGCCAAAGAGATATCCTGCGGGTTTACCCTCGTAGTGACTGTGGACTAAAATATCCTTTAAATTCTTTTCACGTCGGAAGGTTACGGAGGGGTGTTGTGGTACATAACTCCGTAGAGTATGGTCCAGTCTCAGTATGTTCCAATGCTTCCGTAAAACTGAGGTAAGTTCTGAATGACCAGAGTTGTATGATGTAATGAACCTGACAACTTTACTCCCCTTTTCTTGTTTTGTTCGATCTTCCAATAATTTTGATCTTTTGCTATGCTTCGCTCGCAAATACGCCTTCCTCACTGAACGGTCGCTGTATCCACGGTCTTTAAATCTTTTGGCTAGGTCCGTTGACCAGTTTTCAAAGTCCTCATCCTTGGAGCAGATTCTTTTCAACCTCAAAAACTGTCCCACCGGTATGCCATCGAGTAATTTATTTGGATGGTAGGAGTCGGCACGGAGGAGACTGTTCACAGCGGTCGGTTTCCGATAAAGATCTGTGTGAATAGAACCATCATTGTCAACATTCAGGGTAACATCCAGGAAGTCCATTTTCGATCTCCCCATCTTATAAGTAAGATGGATGTTTATATCATTTGTATTTAGGAGTGTCATGAATTACTGAAGATCTTCCGTGTTGCCCTGCCAGATCATCAGGACGTCATCTATATAACGGCTCCACATATGGACCTTCTCAATATGTTTCACCGGATCGGTCAAGAAGATATTTCTCTCCCACAGCCCCAGGAAAAGATTCGCATACGAGGGCGCACAAGATGCCCCCATCGCGGTTCCCTGGAGCTGTAGGTAGAAACACCCCTTGAACATGAAAAAATTGTGACGTAATGTGAAATCCAATAGTTCCAGAATAAATTCTGCATACTCACTTTGCGTATTGGAGGACATCAGATAGTGTGTTACAGCTCGAATCCCATCATCGTGGCGAATAGATGTATATAATGACTCGACGTCACATGTCACTAAGATCATGTCTTCATCCAGTAGCAGACCGTCGACCTTCCGTAATAAATCCCCGGTGTCCTTGAGATACGAAGGTAGACTATCAACGAACGGTCGTAAGACATGATCGATCAGTTTGCCCACGGCCTCACACATACTGTTGTTACCTGAGACTATCGGCCGTCCTTGTGGGACCTTCGCATTTTTGTGGATCTTTGGCAACATGTAGAAAGTTGCAATGGTCGGGTCGATGGTGAGTAGACAATTTTGTTCTTTGCCAGTAATTATTCCTGTATCAACTGCTTTTTGTAAAATCTTTCCCAAATCTTCCTGGAAAGCAGACAGTGGATTAAATGTCAATTTACGATAGCAACAAGGATTCCTGAGTTGTCTAAAGGCCTCTCGTTCATACATATCTGTGGGCCATAATACCACATTGCCTCCTTTGTATGAGCTTTTTATAACAAGGTTCTCTATCTTGTTGAGTTGTTTTAGGGCAAGGCGCTGTCCTCTATTCAAATTGTCACCTGATGTAAATTTTTTAATAGATCTCAATTCCTCCGTGACCACCTTAACAAAGATGTCAATATTCTAAAATAATGACATTGGGGGAAATTTCTTAGATTTAGGTATCAGGGCTACAGGTAGTCTACTCACCGGTGCCACATCTACTTGTTCGTTCTGAAGTTCCTCCAAAACGCGAATTGCTTCCAATTCCACCGCTGTGAACATAGTGTCCTCCGTGCCGCCCCTGTGATACAACTTCTTAAAAGTGAGATTACGTGCAAATAACTGTAGATCCTTCACCGCTGTAAAAAGATCAAATCCTGTTTTAGGGATAAAGTTTAGGCCCATACCTAACACATCTGCTTGCTCATTGCTTAAGACATGATCTGATAGGTTGATTACCTGCAAGCGCTGGTTCTTGGGGTCTCCTGTATTCTGAAATTTCCTTGTTACTGGACGCCCTCTCGCTGTTTCATTCCGTCTTCTCCCATAACGCGTAGGATATGTTCTAATGTTTGAGTCTGAATTACTCCCCTCATTTTCAGTTGAAACATATGAGGACACAGACATGCTCCTACCTCGTGGTTCAGACCTCATCTGCTTCCATTTATAGATCTTGTTCTGCTCCAGATCCTGCAGGTCTCTCTGGAATTTAGCTGTCTTCCTTTCTTTAATTTGTTTCTCCCATATCTTATAGGCGTCATCCAGTTCACTTTTGAACAGCCCCCGTTCATTCTCATTGAGTGCTTGATCAATCTGATCCTCCAAGGTTTTAAGTTCACTATCAACTTCTGCCAGCATTATGTCATTTGTAGCAATGAGTGTTTGCATAAATGTCAGGGAGCATAGATTACATGCTTCCTCCCATTTTGTGTTGAGTTGTTCTGTGCCAAGATTATGAGATGGAAATACTTGTACCCTAAGACCGCGTGGAATCAGGTTCCTCTTAATGTACTGTTCCAATGATGTTCTGTTCCACCAGATTTTTAGACGTTTATGTGAAAGATTCTTAAATTTCACCTTTAATTCTCGTGAATTCCTCTGTTCGGTATCCTGTGCGAGGCTACTCCCACTATTAAAAATACTTTCTGCCTGGGACTTCCACGAGGCCTCCCGGGCTGAAAAATCCATTGTAATGGATGCACAAATCTGTGAAGAGAATAAATTCACTAAACAGATAATATAATTCCAAATATACGCAGAGCGAGAAAACGCCCGGTACATGCGCTGTTCTCGAGCAATTACGTGTTTTAAACCAAAACTGGACTCAGAACAGCTTAGTTTGAACAAGTACAAAAAACTTTTATTTAACTTACAATGATAAAAATTGTTACATATCCATACATATAGATGAGCAGCACAATGCCACACAGGATAACGTTATGTTGGTCTGTTGTAAAACAAATAACAGAAGACAATCCCAAACCGTGCAGAGTATATTCTTACACGGCTAACAGTCAATACAATGTAAAGTGCATAGTGCAAATTGTAAACACTGACTACGGGAAATACAAAAATCAATACAGACCAAGTCCTCCTGGATCCCTACACGTGTTTCGCGTTTTGCTTCCTCAGGGGATACTGATGGTGTGTGTTGCCTGTTCATATATAGTCTGCATGTTGATTAGAACCTAGATCACCTGAATTCCTCGTATATGCCGAAAACCGGAAGTGCGGTGCGTTCCACGCTGGAACGCACGCCCACTTCCGGCTCGATCGGTGTCCGGACACTCAATATAGCCCTGCATAGTCATTCCACCCTGGACCAAACTTATCCCCACAAGAATCAAGGTAGAACTAACCATTTATGCGCCCAGTATGGAGAGGGTGGAAGGAGGTAGCAGACGGAGGTGTAGAAAAGGACGCTCCACATACCGGAACCGGAAGTATGTCATGCGGTCCACGGTGGAACGCATCGGCCACATAAAGCCAGGGTAGACTACTCCCATGACTCCGCCCCAAATGATGTCACTCGCATGCAAATCTCCAGCTTACAATGCGTTCCACCGTGGAACGCAAGCGGGGTACATGCTTCCTGAAACACTGAAAGGTCGATTGAATGGCCAATTAGTTAAATTTGATCCTGAAACTCCGTATACGTACAAACCAGGGTTCTATATATACCTCCAGGGGGCGCCTTTAGGAACAATGGGGGAATATAAAACATATTATAAAGAAATCAAAACAATATAAACTAAATATAAATTCCAGACATTGACCACTTGGGGAGCTCTAACAATAACCAGAATAGTAATATGTGATAAAAAGTGAGAAAGTGAAGAAAGTAAAGAGAAAAATAGTAGATAAGTGAAGACACATGCAAAAAAAGGAGTGATAAAGTGTATAGTGAAGCATTGTGCAGAAACAAAGTGGTGAAAGAGAAAGAAATTTATTTTTATAAATATAAATGTATTATAACATACATATAAAATTGGGATAGCTTCCATTTATAATATGTAGCACAGATGAAAACACTATTATTACAATGTGATCCATCAGGACCTCTCATTAAGTATCCTGGAATCGTTAGTCGATTTTAATTTACATAGCCGTAGATCAAGACCGTGGATAGATTACGTGAATGTCCAAGTCGTTATGCTCCACATAAAGAGTACTCTTGTTGATATTTCCCATTGGACCATCTCTCGAAGATCCGCGTGGTCAACGCCTCCCCAGATGTTCATGTCAACCATACCCATGTGAATATATAGTAAGCAGCCTCACGGAATAATGACTAGCAAGAATAAATATGTAGTCCTTTAAAAGGGAGGCTTAGTTCTACCTTGATTCTTGTGGGGATAAGTTTGGTCCAGGGTGGAATGACTATGCAGGGCTATATTGAGTGTCCGGACACCGATCGAGCCGGAAGTGGGCGTGCGTTCCAGCGTGGAACGCACCGCACTTCCGGTTTTCGGCATATACGAGGAATTCAGGTGATCTAGGTTCTAATCAACATGCAGACTATATATGAACAGGCAACACACACCATCAGTATCCCCTGAGGAAGCAAAACGCGAAACACGTGTAGGGATCCAGGAGGACTTGGTCTGTATTGATTTTTGTATTTCCCGTAGTCAGTGTTTACAATTTGCACTATGCACTTTACATTGTATTGACTGTTAGCCGTGTAAGAATATACTCTGCACGGTTTGGGATTGTCTTCTGTTATTTGTTTTACAACAGACCAACATAACGTTATCCTGTGTGGCATTGTGCTGCTCATCTATATGTATGGATGTGTAACAATTTTTATCATTGTAAGTTAAATAAAAGTTTTTTGTACTTGTTCAAACTAAGCTGTTCTGAGTCCAGTTTTGGTTTAAAACACGTAATTGCTCGAGAACAGCGCATGTACCGGGCGTTTTCTCGCTCTGCGTATATTTGGAATTATATTATCTGTTTAGTGAATTTATTCTCTTCACAGATTTGTGCATCCATTACAATGGATTTTTCAGCCCGGGAGGCCTCGTGGAAGTCCCAGGCAGAAAGTATTTTTAATAGTGGGAGTAGCCTCGCACAGGATACCGAACAGAGGAATTCACGAGAATTAAAGGTGAAATTTAAGAATCTTTCACATAAACGTCTAAAAATCTGGTGGAACAGAACATCATTGGAACAGTACATTAAGAGGAACCTGATTCCACGCGGTCTTAGGGTACAAGTATTTCCATCTCATAATCTTGGCACAGAACAACTCAACACAAAATGGGAGGAAGCATGTAATCTATGCTCCCTGACATTTATGCAAACACTCATTGCTACAAATGACATAATGCTGGCAGAAGTTGATAGTGAACTTAAAACCTTGGAGGATCAGATTGATCAAGCACTCAATGAGAATGAACGGGGGCTGTTCAAAAGTGAACTGGATGACGCCTATAAGATATGGGAGAAACAAATTAAAGAAAGGAAGACAGCTAAATTCCAGAGAGACCTGCAGGATCTGGAGCAGAACAAGATCTATAAATGGAAGCAGATGAGGTCTGAACCACGAGGTAGGAGCATGTCTGTGTCCTCATATGTTTCAACTGAAAATGAGGGGAGTAATTCAGACTCAAACATTAGAACATATCCTACGCGTTATGGGAGAAGACGGAATGAAACAGCGAGAGGGCGTCCAGTAACAAGGAAATTTCAGAATACAGGAGACCCCAAGAACCAGCGCTTGCAGGTAATCAACCTATCAGATCATGTCTTAAGCAATGAGCAAGCAGATGTGTTAGGTATGGGCCTAAACTTTATCCCTAAAACAGGATTTGATCTTTTTACAGCGGTGAAGGATCTACAGTTATTTGCACGTAATCTCACTTTTAAGAAGTTGTATCACAGGGGCGGCACGGAGGACACTATGTTCACAGCGGTGGAATTGGAAGCAATTCGCGTTTTGGAGGAACTTCAGAACGAACAAGTAGATGTGGCACCGGTGAGTAGACTACCTGTAGCCCTGATACCTAAATCTAAGAAATTTCCCCCAATGTCATTATTTTAGAATATTGACATCTTTGTTAAGGTGGTCACGGAGGAATTGAGATCTATTAAAAAATTTACATCAGGTGACAATTTGAATAGAGGACAGCGCCTTGCCCTAAAACAACTCAACAAGATAGAGAACCTTGTTATAAAAAGCTCATACAAAGGAGGCAATGTGGTATTATGGCCCACAGATATGTATGAACGAGAGGCCTTTAGACAACTCAGGAATCCTTGTTGCTATCGTAAATTGACATTTAATCCACTGTCTGCTTTCCAGGAAGATTTGGGAAAGATTTTACAAAAAGCAGTTGATACAGGAATAATTACTGGCAAAGAACAAAATTGTCTACTCACCATCGACCCGACCATTGCAACTTTCTACATGTTGCCAAAGATCCACAAAAATGCGAAGGTCCCACAAGGACGGCCGATAGTCTCAGGTAACAACAGTATGTGTGAGGCCGTGGGCAAACTGATCGATCATGTCTTACGACCGTTCGTTGATAGTCTACCTTCGTATCTCAAGGACACCGGGGATTTATTACGGAAGGTCGGCGGTCTGCTACTGGATGAAGACATGATCTTAGTGACATGTGACGTCGAGTCATTATATACATCTATTCGCCACGATGATGGGATTCGAGCTGTAACACACTATCTGATGTCCTCCAATACGCAAAGTGAGTATGCAGAATTTATTCTGGAACTATTGGATTTCACATTACGTCACAATTTTTTCATGTTCAAGGGGTGTTTCTACCTACAGCTCCAGGGAACCGCGATGGGGGCGTCTTGTGCGCCCTCGTATGCGAATCTTTTCCTGGGGCTGTGGGAGAGAAATATCTTCTTGACCGATCCGGTGAAACATATTGAGAAGGTCCATATGTGGAGCCGTTATATAGATGACGTCCTGATGATCTGGCAGGGCAACACGGAAGATCTTCAGGAATTCATGACACTCCTAAATACAAATGATATAAACATCCATCTTACTTATAAGATGGGGAGATCGAAAATGGACTTCCTGGATGTTACCCTGAATGTTGACAATGATGGTTCTATTCACACAGATCTTTATCGGAAACCGACCGCTGTGAACAGTCTCCTCCGTGCCGACTCCTACCATCCAAATAAATTACTCGATGGCATACCGGTGGGACAGTTTTTGAGGTTGAAAAGAATCTGCTCCAAGGATGAGGACTTTGAAAACTGGTCAACGGACCTAGCCAAAAGATTTAAAGACCGTGGATACAGCGACCGTTCAGTGAGGAAGGCGTATTTGCGAGCGAAGCATAGCAAAAGATCAAAATTATTGGAAGATCGAACAAAACAAGAAAAGGGGAGTAAAGTTGTCAGGTTCATTACATCATACAACTCTGGTCATCCAGAACTTACCTCAGTTTTACGGAAGCATTGGAACATACTGAGACTGGACCATACTCTACGGAGTTATGTACCACAACACCCCTCCGTAACCTTCCGACGTGAAAAGAATTTAAAGGATATTTTAGTCCACAGTCACTACGAGGGTAAACCCGCAGGATATCTCTTTGGCTCTAAGGGTCCCAAATGGGGATGTCGTCCGTGCGGAAAATGCATGGCGTGTCCCAACATACTGTGCACAATTTCTTTTACAGATTCTTCGGGACGCAAAAATTATGAGATCACACACACGATCTCATGTACAACAGCAGGAGTCATTTATGTAGCTACTTGTCCTTGTAACTTGTCCTACGTAGGAATGACATCGAGACAGCTGAAACGTAGGACACGTGAGCATGTGCTCGGAATTTCGGGTGCAAGAGAGGAGGAAGATATTCAGAGCTTGAAAACGGTCCCCCGACATTTCAAGACCCATCACAACTGTGATGCCTCCCTTTTAAAGGTAAGAGGCATCGATAGGGTTTTGATAAGTGGGAGGGGTGGTAACTGGAAGAAGGTCCTTGCTCAAAAGGAGGTTAAATGGATCTTCGAATTGAATACTGTTATACCATCAGGCCTCAATGAGGCCTTGAGTTTTTCGCCATTTTTGGGCTAAGTTAATAAAATGTATTAATACCCATCTTCTTGAGTTCCTCTGTAAGTCTAGGTGATGTGTATACCTGTGACCTTTTTAATTTTTGGTTTTATGTTTTTTAATACGGTTTTTTTCTGCTTTGATAGGACTACATATTTATTCTTGCTAGTCATTATTCCGTGAGGCTGCTTACTATATATTCACATGGGTATGGTTGACATGAACATCTGGGGAGGCGTTGACCACGCGGATCTTCGAGAGATGGTCCAATGGGAAATATCAACAAGAGTACTCTTTATGTGGAGCATAACGACTTGGACATTCACGTAATCTATCCACGGTCTTGATCTACGGCTATGTAAATTAAAATCGACTAACGATTCCAGGATACTTAATGAGAGGTCCTGATGGATCACATTGTAATAATAGTGTTTTCATCTGTGCTACATATTATAAATGGAAGCTATCCCAATTTTATATGTATGTTATAATACATTTATATTTATAAAAATAAATTTCTTTCTCTTTCACCACTTTGTTTCTGCACAATGCTTCACTATACACTTTATCACTCCTTTTTTTGCATGTGTCTTCACTTATCTACTATTTTTCTCTTTACTTTCTTCACTTTCTCACTTTTTATCACATATTACTATTCTGGTTATTGTTAGAGCTCCCCAAGTGGTCAATGTCTGGAATTTATATTTAGTTTATATTGTTTTGATTTCTTTATAATATGTTTTATATTCCCCCATTGTTCCTAAAGGCGCCCCCTGGAGGTATATATAGAACCCTGGTTTGTACGTATACGGAGTTTCAGGATCAAATTTAACTAATTGGCCATTCAATCGACCTTTCAGTGTTTCAGGAAGCATGTACCCCGCTTGCGTTCCACGGTGGAACGCATTGTAAGCTGGAGATTTGCATGCGAGTGACATCATTTGGGGCGGAGTCATGGGAGTAGTCTACCCTGGCTTTATGTGGCCGATGCGTTCCACCGTGGACCGCATGACATACTTCCGGTTCCGGTATGTGGAGCGTCCTTTTCTACACCTCCGTCTGCTACCTCCTTCCACCCTCTCCATACTGGGCGCATAAATGGTTAGTTCTACCTTGATTCTTGTGGGGATAAGTTTGGTCCAGGGTGGAATGACTATGCAGGGCTATATTGAGTGTCCGGACACCGATCGAGCCGGAAGTGGGCGTGCGTTCCAGCGTGGAACGCACCGCACTTCCGGTTTTCGGCATATACGAGGAATTCAGGTGATCTAGGTTCTAATCAACATGCAGACTATATATGAACAGGCAACACACACCATCAGTATCCCCTGAGGAAGCAAAACGCGAAACACGTGTAGGGATCCAGGAGGACTTGGTCTGTATTGATTTTTGTATTTCCCGTAGTCAGTGTTTACAATTTGCACTATGCACTTTACATTGTATTGACTGTTAGCCGTGTAAGAATATACTCTGCACGGTTTGGGATTGTCTTCTGTTATTTGTTTTACAACAGACCAACATAACGTTATCCTGTGTGGCATTGTGCTGCTCATCTATATGTATGGATATGTAACAATTTTTATCATTGTAAGTTAAATAAAAGTTTTTTGTACTTGTTCAAACTAAGCTGTTCTGAGTCCAACAGAAGGAGTAAGTTGCAACGTGAGTACTGGAGGAATTGTACCAGAAGGTAGTGATTCCACCTTTCTGAGTTATAGCAACTTCATCTTTGTTATCCTCCGGCAGAGTCATTAGGATCGTCAGTAATCCCACAGTCCAAGTGGACCATCTGTGCCATCTTCCAGAATTAAGGGAGTGCATCCTGGTGGAGGTCAGAGCTGTCTGCTCCCTTTAGTACCTTACTTTGTCCTTTTTCGAGGTCAGAGCTGTCTGCTCCCGTTAGTACCTTACTTTGTCCTTTTTCGAGGTCAGGACTGTCTGTCCTAGTTAGTACCTTACTTTGTCCTTTTTCGAGGTCAGGACTGTCTGTTCCCGTTATCACCTCCTTTTGGGGTGCCTCCTTTACCAGTTTCACTCTGGTGGTGTGGATCCAAGTAGGTGCTTCTTCCGTGAGTACTGCTGTGCGGGTTGCGGCTACCACTGTAGTCGGTGGTCCATAGGGGAAGTCTCCTGCAAATTTTCCTTTCTTTAATTTCTTTATCAGCACAATATCTCCCACTTGGAATGGGTGAGTTGGTTCCTGTGGAAGACAAGGAGATTTACAAGCAACTTTTTCCTCAATTTCACTTAGGGTTTTGAACAATCTGGTTACAATGGTGTTTGGTTTGTTCCTCAAACATGTAATACACCTTCCCACATAATCTGACAATAACTGTTTAATGCCTGTAATATAGAAATTCTGCGCTAGCAGCATGTGTGTTGTTTGAATGCTGTTGTGTCCTACTCCATGAAAATGTGCAATGAACAGAGCGGAGCTGTGCTGTGGTATACATGTTTCCCCCTCTTTGCAGAATAATCCTGTCCTAGGATTCTTCTGCAAGATTGGATAACACCAATTGGCCATTTCATCGTCAGAATCTGAGGACTGGAGATCCACAAGCATCTGAGTTAACTCAAGTGAAGGAGGTACTAATTTCACCATCTGCAATGTGGCCGGGGCCATCAGTGCAGCCTTCTTGGCCTCCACGTCTGCCAGGGCATTGCCTTGGGACACATGATCTTTATCACCAGTATGCGCCCCGCAGTGGACAATTGCAATCTGTCAGGGAGATCTTATGGCTTCTAAAAGTTGTATGACAAGTTGTGAATGTGAGATGTGCTTACCATCAGCTGCAATGAATCATCTCCTTTGCCAAATGACCCCGTGGTCCCAGACCACTTCATGTGCGTACCTGCTGTCAGTGTAAATGGTGACTGGCTTGTCTTCATGTAGTATGCATGCTCTTGTGAGTGCAATTCTGCTGCTTGTGAAGATTGGTATGTGATGGGTCTGGCTCCTAGGACAATATCTGTGTCATGTTGTATGGCGTGTATACAATCATGTGCCTCTGTCAAGTGATCCTCAGGTCCTTTAAGTCCTAATAGGGCATTCAAGATAGGTGCTGGACCTAAGGTGTGTGTTGCATATTTGGAGGGAGCAATTGCTGAGGAGTAGAATCTCCCATCCAGATAGTCTTTGTGCAGACATGTGCTGTGTGTGCATGCCTTTAAGAAGGCCTACTACATCATGTGTGGTGTACAGGATAGTCTCATGTCCCATTGTGAGTGGCGTTGCAAGCTCAGCAATCATAGCACAGGCTGCAAGAGATCTCAGACAGGCCGGCATTCCTTGGACGGATGCCAGAACCACCTTTGAGAAAAAAGCACAAGGACGTAACTTGCCTCCGTGATACTATGTCAGCACACCCGCCATGGTTTTACAATTTTGTCGAGCATATACGTGGAACGTGAGTTTGTAGTCAGGGAGGCCCAAACCTGGACTTGTCATTAAAGAACATTTGAAAATAATCAAATACATTAAACATTTCCTCAGACCACCTGATGAGATCTGGCATGTCTGCCAGAGTGGCTTGTCTCATTACATTGTCATAGTAGGAGCAATCAGGAATCCATTGTCTGCAGTAGTTATCATACCAAGGAAAGATAACATTTCTTTCTTGGTGTGCGGGGTGACCAGGCCCGCTACCAGACTGGACTCTGTGCTGATTCTCCTTTCTCCCTTTTGTGAGAACAAAGCCCAAGTATTCAACTTGCTTTTTACATCATTGCATTTTCTTGCGTGACACCTTGTGTCCACATTCAGACAACCATTTCAACAAAGATAAACCATCTGTTACATTGGCCTCCTCTGACATACTACACAATAACAAATAATCCACGTATTGCAAGAGCACAGAACCCTGGGGGGGTGCCAGTGTTTTAAACTGACTTGGAGGACAATGCTGTACACTACAGGTGAATCAGCATATCCCTGGTGCATCCTGCACAAGGTGAGTTTACGTCCCTCAAAGGAAAAAACAAAATTAGTCTGGTCCACTTATCAACCGGAATAGAGAAGAAAGCATTTTTCAAGTCTATCACGCTGAAACAGACAGCTTCTGCAGTAGATGGCTGAGAGCAACTGATGAATGTCTCGGCTGTTTACTCAAGGTTTTGCTCCTAAACTTTTGTAACTATGTGTGGGGGTCTGAATCTTCCTGATCTCAAAGCATCCCGCTGCCTCCTTCTCATATAAATGTTTCTCAAAGTCTTGTATTTTGTCTGAGGTCCATGAAAAAACGCGCTGCTTTACAATCAACATGAGATTAGGTTGTCACTATTTGCAGCCTTGCATTCCCTGGTTGGGAGGGGGAAACTCGCACTTATTTCCTCCACCCACAGTAAGAAAAATGCATCAAATGACAGAGTGATAATATTACAGTGAGATATGTTCTTACACTTACCACCAGAACAATAGCTCTCACACAAACAGATTAATCTTAACACTCTATGTATCTTATACTCTAAATATAGGCATGCGTCAAACCAAGGTAGGTCAGTCTCCCGGAGACTGTTCTCTTACATGTACTTCTGGTACAAAAAAAATCTCTGTCGACAGATAAAGTAAATAGATTCTCCCGGAGAATCTATAGTGTGTCCCTGACACACAACAACTTACGGAATGGATCATGTGATCCTATGATGTGTCCCTGACACAAAACAAATCTCCCGGAGATTTTTTTCCGTGCGTGGCACTCCAAGTGCCGGCCTTATTCATGAAAGTACTCCAAGTACTCATTATAAACTCCCGGAGTTTATTTTTAAGGCTTAACAATGTATCCCGGATACATAATAAAAACTCACGGGTAGAGATGTGGCCAGTGCCCTCGGACCGGGCAGTGGACAAAAGCGATGTCTCTCTTACCGGACACGAGGATGGCCTTCTCTAACCCGGACGTAGCCCCCAAACTGAAAGGATTTGGACCTTTCTGGACCTCTACGACAACCTTGGTTTGAGACACTGACGTCAGGAGAGATGTTGGCAATAATAGACACACACATCACTGAGAAACACTCTAATTTTATTATGCTATTGCTTGGCCTCATAAAGGCAGCAGAAAAGTTTGCACAACAACAGCGTTAAACCAATCATAAATGATAAACATTGACGCCCATACAGATACCACTGGAACATCCCTTTTATGGATATGTAATACGTCACATATAACAATGTACGCAGTTGTGCCGAATGACCCTGAGTGAATTAGAACATTTGTTCTAATTCTGGGAGATTCCCAGAATATGTCCTGAGACAGATAAGTGAACCTAACTCACAGTGGGGGAGGATGTGAAGTGCGTAGGTGAGATATTATAACAATTCTGTACATCATGGGGAAGACAACATGGAGTCACATTTGTCTTCAGCATCCATGGCACCGTACTCGGGAGAGGTTCTGCTGGAACCTGGGGGGTCCCGAGTAGCGATCTGAGGCTGAAGGGACCGGAGCAAGGAACTCTGCCCTAGGAGGTGTTTTTGTAATGGTCGACTCGGGACAAGGACGTACAGTGGTTGGTTCTGGCTGTCCGGAATCTGTATATTCATCTGCCAGTGGCCGTCGATCCTGAACCCATTCCTTCAGGCCCAGTTGTAATGCTCCTATGAAATGTTCGAGCAGGAACAGCTGCAAAACACCTTCTCCTGTGGTGGCTTGGCATCCCTGTACCCAATGGGATGCGGTCCTGTGTTGCGTACAGGCCCACTCTGAGTAGGAATCTCCTCCTTTCCATTTGAACTCCCTAAACTGTCGCTGGTATGCTTCAGGGGTTACAGCATACTGGAACAGTAGCGCTTCCTTTACCGTGGCATAATTTGTACCATCCTCGGTTGGGATGGCATGAAAAGCTTCATTGGCCTTTCCTGACAGTTTGCCCGACAAAATTGTAACCCATTCCTCAGGTGGCATCTGATATAGCGCACATTTCTTTTCAAAGTCGCCAAATATCCATCTATCTCTCCATCTGTCTCTTGGTATGCTTTGAATGCTGCAAATGCTACCTTTTTCCGCTCGCTGGGGGGTCACAATCGATAGTATCGTTAGGCTCCCTGGTCTTTGTGCGGTCAGTATCTGTAGGTGATAGGCTCTTTTCTCCCTTGCCTCCTCTATCGCTGCGTTGAAAAGCTGGGTTACCAGTTCCACAGGTGGATTCGGCCCATAGAGTGTCAGCCTTCTTTGGAGTTGAAGTTAGCTATGGTGTTGTTTTGGTCCAATTCAACCAATTCAGCTATCAGTTCCCGTCCTGGTCTGTTACTAGCTGAACACCCACGACTCTCTAGCAAATCCTTCAACATTAGCCGTTTCAGTTTCTCATACAGATTTTTCATGGATGTAGTACCTCCTCTGAGAAGATAGGACCATCCCACTGCTGCCACCAATGTAGCGGTTACCCCGGAGCATAGAGGGTTTCTACCCCTGGAGGGTGTCCTTTTCCCCATCATTGAGGAGTCTTCTCAGCATTCAGTAGTGATTCAAGTGAAGAAGCTCTTACAAGGGCTAGTGTGATAGCTGTATATTTGTTACCCCTAATAAGAGACAAGACTCTAGATTGAGGGTGAAGAAGAACTAACTTTATTGATGGCCACAGCTCGGCCTTTTATGCAGGAACACAAACTACAGTAACCAATCAACATACAGTAAAAGATAATGCACTCACAAAACAGAGGCTTTGTCACCTAGCTTACAAGTAGACACTGTGTCTTTACCCAGACAATGGCCATGAGTGTTATCTTGTGTATTGTAATTAAGTAGGTCAGTCTTGTGGTTAGAGCAGACAATGTCTGGAAATGTGTGTACACATATGTCCTTGATACACATAGATGTCTGTGTCCATTGTTAAGCGTAGGTATCCAAGGCCATGGCTAAAAACCATCTTTAAAACAGGGGGATCTGTTACAAAGGTCTGTTCATACTTATAGTAGTCAGGGCTCGGTTTAGGGATTCACTAGGTGGTGACTTTTTTCCCTTTTCCCTTCCCTCTTGTGGTCGGTGTGGAGTTATCTAGGCCGCCTCTTTCTATACCCCCACCTCCAATTGATGGTCTCCAATCTATCCAGATCCATCTGTAGCAGTATACTGTCCTCTTCTGTGTTAATTACTTTATACAGTTTAGTGTCATCTGCAAAAAAAATTATTTTACTGTGCAAGTCGTCTACAAAATCATTAATAAATATGCGGAAGAGAATAGCAGCCCAATACTGAGCCCTGTAGTACCCCACTAGTAATGGTCACCTACTATGAGTACATACCGTTAATAACCACCCTCTTTTTAGTATCATTAACCCAGTTGCTGTATTCTTCACTTTATAAGACACACTTTTTCCCCCCAAAAGAGGGGAAAACTTGAAGTGCATCATATGGAGCAAATACTAATAAGCTCTTCCATTATAGAAGCGCTTATTTTTTTATTTTTTTTATTTTATTATTCTTTTTATACTTTTACAATACCAAAAAAGGACATACGTATGTTAGCTGCATGTAAAATCAGTATTACAAAATTGTATATCACCACATCACATAAATACATATCACACACATTTATACATTTCCACCCCCCCCCCCCTCCCCACCCAAAAAAAAGAAGAAAAAGGAAAACTCTCTCATCTCTCTCCATTCCCAACCCCTCCCCCCACACCCCAGTCCAACCTCCATCTTAATCAGTTTTTTAGCCATTCTGCCCACATACTCTCAAACCTCCACCTTTTAGGGTTTGTAACTATATGTAATCTCTCACAAGCCAGCGAACATTTGACCAGACTGAGCCACATACTTATTGTTGGTGCAGTTTTCTCTATTCATTTTCTTACAATACATCTCCTAGCCTGAAATAACTATTTAGTTATTATTAAGAATTTCCCGGAATCCCCTATGTCCTCCGCCAAACCCAACACACATGCCCTAAAGGTTAGTGGGATATCCACCTTATGAAGTACCTTAATATAACCAAGCACTTAATTCCAAAAATGTTGGAGAGAATGGCACTCCCACAGTAGATGCACATCCTCAACTCCAATCTCCCCACATTTTAAACATCTAAATACCTTGTTCTTATAATTGTCACGGCCATGGCTATGACCGTGACTCTTCAACCGCATGTGATTGTCAGCGGTTTGGTTTTGTTGTCAATCACAGGTGAGGGCACTGGTATTTGCCTCACCTGTGGTTGCCGCTGACAACGCTAGTCTTGTGGCAGCTTTCCTGCTGTGCATGCGGTTGCACCTAGCAACCTCTATGTTAGGTGTCTGTGTGTTGTGTGCACTGTGTTATGTCTGTGTGCACTCTGTGTAGTATGTGTGGGTGTGCACTTTAACACTCTTCCTTTCACTGTGGCTGCCTGTGGCAACATTTGGTATGTTGTACATGTGGTTGCAGTGTCCTAGCCTTCGGGCTGTCTCCCAGGACGGCTGCCACCCATGTCGTTGCCTGCGGCAACAGCCACAGGGTGATCTTATGTTTGGTCACTTTCCCTTTAAGGTGATGTTTCCCTTCTGTGGTGCTGGAAGGGTTAACTCCCTTCCCAGTGTGTGTGTGATGTCACTGGGTGTGTCCGACTGTGGGGTGTGGCTTCTTGGTCTATATAGCCTGAGTGTTTGGCATGGCTCAGTAGGTTGCTTCAGTCATCCTTGGCTGGAGCAGCCTCCTGTGCATATGACCTGCCAGTGAGAGCCACCCCTGTGGTCATATAGAAAAGTATTCTTGTTATGTTTAAGTCTTGCTGTGTGTTTATGTAGTATGCTACATTCTGTTGGGACCTTTCTATGTTTTGGTGCAGCTTACAGTTCTGGATTCCTGTTAGTTCAGGGATCCAGTCTGCAAGGCTGTGGCAGGTTGGTGGAACTTCTCGTTCGCCTGCCATTCCCGTAAGGCTGTTTATGTCCCCCTTTTCCCAACAGCTTAGCCATTGAGACTCCTGCTCCTCCGTGCCTAGGAGGAGTAAGTCGTCTTACCCAGCTCCTAGCTCAGGGACCTGCGGAGGGTAAGTCAGGGCTCCGAGGTTCCTGCGCATGGGTCCTCCTACCATCAAGGTCGGCCCATGCAGGTAGGAGTTAGGGTCAGGTTAGGGATGCATGAGGAGGTGACCTGCTCCCTATCCTGTTCTCATGGCCGAGTAGCCACTACATCATCGGGCATCTCATGGCTGAGGGTTTCCCCCATCCTCAGCCGTGACAATAATATTTCATAAGTTTGGCAGGGGAGTAATATAAACGATGCACACCAAAGAATTGAATAAGCCTATGTGCTGGGTTCTGGGAGGTCTTGTTTATTACTTGAAATATTTTGCTCCACCCTTCGGAATTTATCTGTTCCACTCTCCCATTCCATTTTCCCATATTAATCTTCACACCTTGTTTTTCCCTCATTTTTTTTGACAAGATATTATACATATTTAATATTCTCCTCCTACCATTAATCATTTTTGAAATTACCTTGACTAGTGAAGGGCGTGAGGTAGCTATTCTTTTCTCCAGCAATGCTTGTTTAAGAGCCGCCCTCTTTTTAGTATCACTAACCCAGTTGCTGTATGCTTCACTCCATAAGACGCACTTTTTCCCCCCAAAAGTGGGGAAAACTTGAAGTGCATCATATGGAGCAAATACTAATGAGCTCTTCCATTATAGAAGCGCTTATTAGTATGCAAGAGGTATGCTGAGTTTTGTTCCCAGCAGGTTAGACATTAATGGTTGTGTGTTGAGTTATTTTGAGGGCACACCAAATGTACACTGTTATACAAGTTGTATGCTGACTACTTTACATAGTATCAAAGTGTCATATATTCAGTGTTGTCCCATGAAAAGATATAATAAAATATTGACATAAATGCGAGGGGTGTATCTCGAAATTCTTTTTATAATTTACTTGTAACAGTTGTAATGTCATTTGGGAAAAGTGTAGACCAGTCAGTTCTAGATACATAATTTCTTGAACTGACTCATTTACTCATATACTGTAATTGTAATTGTGTAAACTGATCCAACAATGAGTATTGAAAAGTCAATGCATACCTGGTCTTTTTTTTTTTTTTTACTCATGTGATTGTTATACCAGATAAAAGCAACTGTTACATATCTCCATTCTACAAAGCTAGAAATTCTAGAGCTACCGCAATTGTTTTACTTCTTCATCCAAAACACACTTTTCTTTAAATTTAAAGGGAATCTGTCTCCCCGATTTGGACCATCTACAGTAATACATGAGTACTGCTGCAGATAGTAAGTCTAGATCACAATTTTTTTTTTCCCCTACAGCCCCCTGTTTCCACGTTGTTAGTGTTCAGAGGTGTGCTGAAATACATTGTCAGGACTGCCGTGCATGCTCAAAGGAGTCCTCCCCATTATGTAAGAACAACACAGCAGTGCAGACTGTTTATTTCAATGCAGCTTTGAGTGCTGACAGCAAGGGAACTGGGTGCAGTAGGAGAATTTAAAAAAGTGATCTGGACTCCTTATGTATTATTGCAGAAAATAATCCAAATCGGGGTGACAAGGTTATTTTCTTTAAAAGGTATTCTCATTATAAGCATTTTTAGCATATGCACTCCTCTGAGTGTATAGAATGGCCTCCTCAAACAGCTGATCAGCCAGGCGTAGGACTTCCACCAATCAGATATTGATGACCTATCCTGAGGATAGATCATCAATGTTGTACTGTCAGTAAAGCCCTTTAAAAGGATCCACACCATCACCTACAGCAACCATATTATGGCTTCTTACAACCTCAAAATTGGACCTAGGTGTGATATGGCTAAATAGTACAGAGCTCAGGAGATTTCTACATGGCTCCATACCAGCTCTGGGCATGGTGCCTAAACCTGTGCAGGACTTTACCCACCCGCACAACAGGCTCCACACCTTTTACACAGAAGGGAGGGAGAACATGGCCATAGGTCACGTCATTCATCTCTTCCTCAAGAAATGGGAAAGGGGGAAAGGGCAAGCATCCTGGGATGGAAACGTTTGTTTGGATCAACCAGGAGTTTAATGGGAGAACATTTTGATGTTTTCTATGAGGTCCCTCTATTCTGTGCACTTTTATTTTTTTATGAATTCTCTTTTTATTGAGGAATACAACATCAAAACAAGGACATATAAAGGATACAATGTACAGTGCTCAAACAAGCATCAGGTGAGAGTATTACAGCAAGACAACTTCTGGAACATGTCAAAGTAAAGCACTTGGTTTGTACATAGTCTCTGTTGGTGAGCAAGACTCTTCATGTGGTCCAGAGGGGGCAAATCTTCATCATGATCAGCCCCAAAAACCGCATGAGCACTTTTGAGGTAGATAATGTCCAACATGAACACACAAAAAAAGGGGAATATAAAACATGCATAATAAACAAGTCAAACCAACCAAGATCCCGTGATAAAACGCCTAAAGTATTGATTTGTTCTGATAAGATTGAAAGGTGATCTTGATATATTTACTGTAGTACATAGCTAGTCATCTGCTTGTTATTTTTATTAAGGGTAGGTGAGATCTATCCCTTAGTATATTCTCCACCTATCTCTGCGAATCTCTCCATGGTTGCCGCATCTTAAGATACCCTTGTCTGTTGTTATTTTCCCACCCAGCCAGTTCCTCCATTTTATTTACTTGATTCATTTTTTTATTTCCACATGTCTATAGAAGGTGCTGATGTATCTTTCTTTTTAGTAAAGCACTTGGTTTGAGGTATGAGGAGTTTTGCTGCGGCTATCATTTGCGTGGGTAAATCATGTTTGGAGGGTTTGAAGCCCTGGAGAGGCAACCATAATAGAACCAATTCCGGAGTTAATGCAATGGAGTTTATGGCTCTCTCTATATCTTTCCAGTACTTGGTGACTCTTGGACAGGTCTACCATATATGGAGCATAGTACCTTTTTCTCAATTGCATCTCCAGCAATTGTCACTACGTGACAGGCGTACAGAAAAAAGGAAAAGTGGTGTTTTGTACCACCTGGTAATAGTTTTGTAAGAATTTTCCTGGAAGCAGATGCATCTAGAAAATCCGAAGGCATTAGCTGTGATATATTGCAAATCAGACTCTGTAAAGCTCCTTTCCAGTTCCCTCTCCCATTGCATTAAATAGTAAGGTTTAGTGGATACCTGGTTGCGTAGCAAGTTAGTATAGATCATAGATATTTATTTCTTAGGTGGTTCTGGAAGTAACGTGAGGTTTTCCAACCAGGATGGATCTGGGAGAGGCGTGTGTATCTGAGTACAGAATTTTTCACATGTATGCATATAATCTAGGCAATTGATAGAGAAAGTACAACCTTGATAAAAAATAAATAAAAAAAAGCATCAGTTAGTGGCAAAATACTGTCAGATTTGAGACCCTCAGAGGTCTGTGCTCATTGGTGCCAGTTTGGAAATTTTGCCATCAGAATGTGGCAAAATATTAGTATTGAGGCACACTTTGATCATCTCCCTGGTCATGTCACTCAGCACCACCTGTGAGCTGGGGACCGAACGACCCAAGCAGAGAAGAGGATGCAAGTGGTGACCCATAAGGCTGCGCTCTATTTCCAGGTGAGGGGTATCAAGGTTAGTGTTAGCCAGTAGCGCCCATCTTGCTAAATGGATAGCTTTATGGTATAGGGCCAAATCAGGAAGTAAAAATCCCTCCATTTCCCTCAATCCCTCCATTTCTTTTTTTCTGGGTAAGTATGGAGTGAGCAAACCTAGGTCTTCTCCCTTTCCATAGAAAGGAGATGAAAAGACTTCTAATTTGAGAGAAGTAACTGGAGGGTACAAAAATTGGTCATGCCTGCATTACATACAGGATCTGCAGGAGTACATAGGTGGACAACAGATGTTTCCTACCAAACCATGATATAAAGGGGACATTGATAATGGCCATATAAGACTTGATCTTTGAAATGAGAGGAGAGTAATTTAAGCTAAATAGACGTGACGGATCTGCAGGTATTTGTAGGCCTAAATATTTTATGGCCACAGATGGCCACTTGAAGGGTGAGGAGGTCTTAAGGTCCGTTAGTAGGTGTGGGTCTAAGGATAGGTTCAATGCTTCTGACTTAGTGAAGTTAATTTTAAAGTTAGACACTCTCCCGTATTACTCCAGAATCTCCATGATCACTGGGAAGACCTCTACAGGGTTTGAAATAAACAGCAACAAATCATCTGCAAAGCAGTTGTTTTATGTGTGTATTGACCTATAGAGAAGCCCTGTATTGTATCAGTTTGTCTAAGCTTAAAGGGAACCTGTCATGTGGATATTTGATTATAATCTAACTAATTATACAATCATTAACTACTAAAAAGTGCCTTAGATGTATTCACTTACTGGTGTGACAGATGGTTACCTCATAATATACACACAAAGATGCTGCATGCTAATGAGGTGTTTTGAGTCCGGCGTGAGGTCATCGAGTCCAGCGTATATTTAATTCAGAGCTATAGCCACTCCCCTGCCCATCTGCTGCTGATTCCTATGGAAACAAACTGTCACTAAGCAGCAGGTATCGGGGAGAGTCAGGAGCTCATGAATATTCATGACTCATCATTATCAGCTGGAGCTTTTCAATACAAGATGTTGGCAGATTGACTGGGTCAATTAAAGAAAGTGACCCAGCATTTTGTTAAGAGAATAAGTCACTTATTTATATTGCCCTTAGTTAGGACACCTTAAAACTGGTGACAGGTTCCCTTTAAGTAAGAGCATTTCTATACATAATATAAATAAAGAGAGGGAAATTGGGCACCCTTGTCTAGTTCCATTCTTAATAGAGGACTCATCTGAGAGGGAGCCGTTTACCATGACTTGTGCTGTGGGTTGGGAGTACATAGAGAATACAGCAGTAATAATCTCTTGGAGAAAATTGAATTTTATTATAGTTTCAGTCATAAAATCCCAATTTACTCTATTGAATGCCTTCTCAGCATCAGTACCTAGAATCATAAGGTGTAATTTATTCTGCTTCGCTGCATGTATTATATGTACCACCCTCCATACATTATGTTTGCCTTCTCTTCCTGGCACTAATCCTACCTGTTCCGGGTCTATGAGTTTATGCAGGAGTAGGGCTATTCTGTGTGTGAGTAACTTTGACCACCATTTAAGGTCACAATTAAGTAGTGATATTGGTCTATAGCTCCAACAGTCCTCTGGGTCCTTGCCTTCCTTATGGAGGATTGTGATATGTGCCCTCAAGGCTTGCGATGGCAGAGATGATCCCTTTAGGAGTGAGTTACATACTTCTAGGAAATTTGGCATCAGATGTTGTTTAAATTTTTTATAATATATAATTTGTAGTCCATCTGGGCCTGGGCTTTTTCCCGAGGGGATGGAGTTGAGTACTTATTATAGTTCTGGAAAGGTGAAGGGTGTTATGAGATCTTGATCCGCTGAGGATAAGCAGGGTGATTTAATAGAGTGTAGGAAGGATGTTATTATTGATGTTTGTGAGTCATTGGGTTTACTGTCCGCTGTCTCAGGTGTTGAGAGGTTATATCATTTGGCATAATAGGTCTGAAAGGCCTTTGCTATGTCTGGCGTGGTGTTGACCCTATGGGATTGATGTGATTTGATTACTGATACAAATGTCTTTACTCTTCTCCTGTTCTTTTTCCTGTTTTTTAAGATGGGACATTATTTTATTTCCTTTATCACCATGTGCGTATAGCCTATATTTTAAAAGCTGCAAGGATTTAGCAGCTTTAATATTAAGCAGATCTTTGACTTTTTGGCTTAACAAGGCCAATGCAGATAGGTGAGTTTTAGATTGTGAGTCTTTGTGAAGTTTCTCCAGTGTCTGAATCTAGGCCATAAGGGAATTGAGCTCCTTTGTATGCTGGCTATTGATACACCTCTAGATGCTAGAGACGAGTGGGTAGAGTAGAACCAGTATTTATAGGCATTCAAAGGTTTTTGGGACATGATTGTGGCGAAAGTGTGTTTCCTGCCAGAGTATAAAGTCTGCTTTTTTGTTTGCATAGTAAACTAAATACCTGTCTACGTTTTTGTGGGGCATTTAAACCATTGATGTTGTGCGACCAGATATGCAACTCAGCCATTGTACATCTTTGTGTTACAGTGTAGTACAGCATCACCACAGGCTCAGAAAAATATGAACATAAACAAATATACAAAGAAACAATCATCTAGTATTCTGCATGTTGTTGTTAAGGGTGAGATAAACAACAACAGGGCAGTCACCCCACCCAAACCCCAACAAGGCCCAGAGAGCGCCGGCCCCAAGAGACAGCCCTGTTAAAGGGGGAGAAAAACCATTATCAGCATGAGAGCAAGCTGCCTATTCAAAAGTGGCTCACACGTGCGTCTTGCGACCCCGTGTGAATTGAGGTATATAATGTATAAACTGTATATTGAGCTGTTATAAAAACAAAACAATGCAAAAAAGAAAAACAGTGGTCCTAAAGATAAATGAGCTAGGACTATTGACCAGTCCACTTCTTATAGCAAAAGGAGTGTACGGCGACCCCTCAACACCTACAATGTATCAGTGGGCAGCCATGCCGGGTACAGAGAATCTAAAGATAGCATCTCAAAGAATATATGGGTCAGAGTACTACTCTCAATATCCCTAGAAGCAAGAAGGTCCAATATCTTCTGTAAAGTCACGAGAATCAGGTGACGGTTTCTTCGGTTTGGATCTTTTTGACTTTAGGTGACTTGACTTACCTGACCACCTGTCAGGATGGAGCTTTGGGAAAGTCTGGCAGCTGTGATTCCGCTGGTGATGGCAGCCACGAAGGAACTTCCACAGGTTTCATAGCCAGCTTTTCCCAGGCTTCTGTCAGGTCTTGTGGTGTCCTAATGATGATTTGGTGGCCATCTTTAGCTGTAGCAAGACCGAAAGGGTACAGCCAACGTACTGGAAGCTTGTGTGCCCGGAGGGCATCTGTGAGCGGTTTTAGAGTACGCCGCTTAGCCAGAGTGCTTGGAGCCAAGTCCTGGAAAATTTGGACTGTAGCACCATTGTATGATATATCTCTTTTGTCTCTGGCTGCTTGTAATAAGGCCGGTGTATCTAGGTAATTTAGAAGGCCACATATGATATCTCTAGGAGGGCCTCCAGAAGGAGAATGTGGCCTCAGGGCTCTGTGGGCCCTTTCAACTACTATTGAGGAGGCTCTCTCTTTTCCTACCAAAGAGGAAAAAATGGCGGATACCGCCTGCTGCAAACCTTTGGCAGCGCCCTCCTCTGATAAACCTCTGATACGAACATTCTTCCTCCTGCTTATATTCTCTTGGTCTTCTATTTGCAAAAGAGCTGCATTTAAGTGCGATTGATATGAGTGCAATAAAGATTGTACAGATGCACTGTGTTGAATGATGGCTGATTGTGTTTCTTCCAGTGCGACCACTCTATTGCAGATTTATTTAATGTCCGTTTTGATGTCTGCAATGTTTCTTTGCAGTGGAGACAGGGCTTTGTATAGAATTTCTATACAAAGCCCTGGATAGGGGCAAGTCTTCGGTGTCTCCTGCACTCCCTGACATGGCGCATGAACTTTCTCCCTCCAATTCCTCCTTTGCGGTGGCGGCTCTGGCGCCTCCTGGCGCCATCTGGCTTCTGCATGCTGGGGAAGTTCCTTGTCTTTTTAGAAACCTTTCCTTTCCTTTCTGACTTATTCCAGCTCTTGGTGTGCCTGGTTTGGTCTCTGAGCTTTCTTGAGAAGTTTTCACCATGTTGCCTAAGTGTAAGCTCATTATTCTGGAATAGGCAGCAGTTTCACTGAGGAGCTCTGCAATTAGGCATCCATCACAGCTAGCGGCTAGCTCCACCTCCCCTTCCCCATTTTTCTGTGTGCTTTCAAGCCCCAGTTATATTCCTATTTTTGAGCTGCATTATCTGCTACTATTAACTCCAGCAGCTTATAATATTAACATAAAATGAGAGTAATGCACTATTATATTGACGTCTTCCTAACTGAAGGACACTTGTTGATATACTGTACATATTGTCAGTGGGATGATGAAAGGGAAAAGACCTGCCCCAATATTAATAGGACAGTTATAAAAGAAATATGACAGACATTCCAGTCTTCATGCACAATGAAAGCAACATCTTATGAAAAAGGAAATACCAGTGACATGAGAAAATATCTTCTTAACCTAAAAAATATGTTCTTGATGTATTGCAGCAAATAAACACATTGACATCTCAGTCACTGGACACCATTAACAAGGGGCTTTGTTAGGGGGGTACATCAGGAGCCTCAAAATAGGCAAAAAAAAACGGCACAGGAAAAAATGACAGATATCATGGTAGAAACCTAATGGACCTCATCATAGTCAATGGGGGTCTGTCCAGTGCTGTTGGTGTCTACCATTTAACCGATCCAGCACTGACATTAATACCTTTAATATAACAGAATGGAAACATGAACACAGAAGTGAACCAAGTCTTACAAGTGTGAAATCTAAAACATAATGGTATATGTAGCTGTGCACCAAATATGGCAACATTAAAATAAAAGGAAAAAATAAAATACAGAATGGAGTAATGAAATGTAAAAAGGGGATTTCTAAATAGAGATGATGATGGCAATACCTAAGTCCACATTACGAGGGTGAGTTGATGAAAACAAGGGGTCCACATTGATATGATAATGCCCTCAGGAGTAACTCCCAAGACTAATCTGTTCAGTGGCACAGCGGGTCCATATCTGCTGCATTACGGAGTCAATGACCAATCCACCCCTGCCTATCAGAGTTTTTACTGCCTCATGCCCTATATTTGGAGCCGCTTTAACATTTATAGAAGGGAAGTGTATTTACAGTCAGATCCATAAATTTTGGGACATCAACACAATTCTAACATTTTTGGCTTTATACACCACCACAATGGATTTGAAATGAAATTAACAAGATGTGTTTTAACTACAGACTGCCAGCTTTAATCTGAGGGTATTTACATCCAAATCAGGTGAACAGTGTAGGAATTACATCAGTTTGCATATGTGCCTCCCACTTGTTAAGGGACTAAAAGTAATGGGGCAGAATAATAATCATAAATCAAACTTTCACTTTTTAATACTTGGTTGCAAATCTTTTGCAGTCAATTACAGCCTGAAGTCTGGAACGCATAGACATCACCAGTCGCTGGGTTTCATCCCTGGTGATGCTCTGCCAGGCCTCTACTGCAACTGTCTTCAGTTCCTCTCTCTGGTACAAGTTGATCTTGGTCTCATCTGTCCATAGGACGTTGTTCCGGAACTGTCAAGGCTTTTTTAGATGTTGTTTGGCAAACTCTAATCTGGCCTTCCTGTTTTTGAGGCTCACCAATGGTTTACATCTTGTGGTGAACCCTCTGTATTCACTCTGGTGAAGTCTTCTCTTGATTGTTGACTTTGACACACATACACCTACCTCCTGAAGAGTGTTCTTGATCTGGCCAACTGTTGTGAAGGGTGTTTTCTTCACCAGGGAAAGAATTCTTTGGTCATCTACCACAGTTGTTTTCCGTGGTCTTCTAGGTCTTTTGGTGTTGCTGAGCTCACCGGTGCGTTCCTTCTTTTTAAGAATGTTCCAAACAGTTGTTTTGGCCACGCCTAATGATTTTGCTAGCTCCCTGATAAGCTTGTTTTTTGTTGTTTTTTTCAGCCTAATGATGGCTTGCTTCACTGATAGTGAAAGCTCTTTGGATCTCATTTTGAGACTTGACAGCAACAGATTCCAAATGCAAATAGCACACTTGAAATGAACTCTGGACCTTTTATCTGCTCATTGTAATTGGGATAATGAGGGAATAACACACACCTGGCCATGGAACAGCTGAGAAGCCAATGGTCCCTTTACTTTTGATCCCTTAACAAGTGGGAGGCACATAGGCAAACTGTTGGAATTCCTACACCGTTCACCTGATTTGGATGTAAATGCCCTCAAATTAAAGCTGACGGTCTGCAGTTAAAGCACATCTTGTTTGTTTCATGTCAAATCCATTGTGGTGGTGTATAGAGGCAAAAATGTTAGAATTGTGTCGATGTCCCAATATTTATGGACCTGACTGTATATACATACTCAAGTGACATTAGTATGACCACCAGTTTATGTCCAGAGTAACCGCCGTGTTACTCAATAAAGTCTTGGTAAGTTGTTATAGGTATCTGGAGACATGCTGACAGCAGTGCATTACACAGCTGGTGAAAGGTGCATTAGGCAAAATCCATAGAGTGACCACAGATACTCAATTGGTTTCAAGTCTGGGGAAATAGTAGGCCAGAGTAGTACTTGATCTTGCTTTTCCACATCTGGTAGTCCCCTGGTTCATTATGGTGGTGCACTGTTCCACTGTAGCTTGTCAGTCGACGTTTACCTCTCACAATAATGGCATGTCGTGCTTTGCAGTTTCCATGTCACTAATTCTGAATGATGCCATTTGTTCACTCACTGATACACTTTTACCACAGCAGCACATGAATAGTTCCAGAAAAACTGCAATCCAATAATCATCCCTTTTTGCCACTTTGATAAATTGCCCCTTTTACCTATGATAGCAAGTGGTCATAATAATGGGACTCAACTATACATAACCTTTCTTAATACAATCTAAAATTATAACTGGAATTAGTCCCTTGCAGAATTACAGTAATCCCCAAAAAATGCAGAGTGCACTATTTTGTTCATTTTCAATCCAAAGAACCCAGAGGTCCTTGTGGTGCCACCCCAAATCTCAAGATCCTTCCGTTCTAAATTGCTAGAAGAGGAAAGTAAAGTGTGTTATTACAGAATTGTATTTAGATATGAACAGTCATTTAAATATGAGAATTATATTCTCAGAGAATTTGAGAAATATGATCAGAACATTCACTGGCCAGTTTGAGACTTGCACATTAGTGAATCAATGCAGAGTGGAAGTTTTATAAGTTCTTTCTTCTCTAATCACAGATTACTATCAGATTTTAATTTTGATAGAAAGATGTTCTGCTTGTGATGTGGATGCCCTCTAGTGGCCACTATTTAAAATCAATGCAGGTGTAAAAAACACACATGCTGTCACATTATTTGTACGCTAGAGACCAGCAGAGGATTACTTATATTCACACATTGTAAAACATTTCCCTTTTTCTTACTTACTTGCTTAAGCTATGTTCCCACAGAGTTTTCAGTGTACATTGGGTGCATGCACCAGGAAAGTACCCGGATGCATAAACATATATCCATAGGGTCTCATCTACCCAACACATGCCAACAGTGTCCTTTTGACACATATTTGGAGGATGCACAAGCATGCTTTTGGGATCCTTTGGGGGCTGAACCAGGACCTAAGCTCCCCTTCACTCATTTACCAAGTATGAGTGGAGCATCGAAGCATTTCTAGCTCCAATGCTCCCCTTTGCCCTGCGCTGCATATCGCAGGACAAGGGCTGTTTGTTAACTGCCAGTGATATACCCAGCATTTTCTCAGTATTCTAAGCAGAGGCTTCCACCTAGCAGTGATCCTGGTGATGTCACCGGCACTAATGGGCGTTCTGTAGCGCTGTCATAGCCTGTAAAACAGCCTAGGGCAGCGCTAAAGACCGCCCATTTGTGACGTCGAATTCACCGGGCTCACTGCTAGGCTGAAGTCTCCACCTAGCATGCCCTAGGTGAAGCCGGGTATGTCACCAGTAGTAAAGAAAAAGCCTTTGCCCTGTGCAATGCACTGGAGGGCAAGGGGGTGCATCGCAGCACAAAATGCTCCAATGCTCCAATCAGACATGGTAAATGAGTAAGGGGAGCTTATGTCCGGGTTCAGCACTGAATGCGGACAACCTTTTTAAATTTAGATTTGGCTCCGTGTGTCTCTGCTAAGCCCCCTTTATCTTGATAAAAAAGCTTCTAAGGCTACGTTCATATCAAGTTCTTTCTCTATGTACATACTAAAGTTAGACGGAGTGTCCTTCAGAATACATAAGTTGGCTTCAGAATACATAAGTAAAACATACAAAAAAGTCTGTAATCGTGTAGTACACTATACTAGTCCATCCTATGGTGTCAGGTATAAACAAGTATCCATTTAAAGGAGTTATCCAATGCAAAAACACATCCCCTGTCTACAGTATAGGACAGTATAGGGTATAATTGATTGGCTAATATCTGACTGCTGAGGCCTCTGTCGGTTACAGCCTAAGGGGCTGGATCTCACAGGTTTCCATAGAAGGCAAGCCCTCATGCCTATGGAAGGCATCGGGCTGCATTCTCTGCCATCGGTTCCCTGTCACTGCAGCGGGGGGACCCGATGGAGATGCAGAGGGAATCTGTACCTTCCGCAAACCCTCTGCATGCCTCGGTAAGCTTTGACCGCGGCATACAAGGGCTTAATACGGCAGCAGTTGTGTTTTCACCGGTATATGCAGCAGGGGCCCGGCTGTCAGTGATTGTGGGAGGGCGCAGATCAGCCATGGCACTGGTCCTTAAGTCACGTCCACCAGTTTACATGTATGGCGCGGGTCCTCTACAGGTTAAAATTCAAGTGATAAACTGATTTTCTCCAAGGAGAATGCGTATTTCAAATGTGGACGCAGACTGAATGGCATCATACAGACCATTACCGAGTGGCATGAAAATATATAGGATCACACGACATAGAAATAAAAACATACATAGATAATAAAAGCTATGAGAAAGGTTGTCCATTTCTCACACTTTGTAATATATCTTATGAATGTCTCTCCCCCAGCCCCTCCTAAATTAACATTTTCTGATAAATCTGTCTTGAGAGACAAGACAGCTGTCAGTTTACTGAAGAATCAAACTAAATACTGCTGATTAGAAGGAGTGAACTGCAGTGAGAGAGAAGAGACAACAAAACAGATTATTTAACCCCTTACGGACCCATGACGTACATGTATGTCATTTCTTTCCGGGACTTAAAGACCCGTGATGTACATGTACTTCATGGAGATCGGGCAGGTGCAGGCACTGATAGCAGGACCCCTGCTGCATGTGCTGGCATCGGGGAACTCACTGATGCCAGAGCATTAACCCTTCATGTGCCGCGGTCAGTGCTGACTGCGGCACGTGCGATGTCAGGCGGGGATCGGAGCTGCCATCGGGCCCCTGTGTTGCTGTGACAGGGACCCGATGGCATGGAAAGCAGCGCAATGCCTTCCTTAGGCATCGGGGCTGCCTTCCGGTGGAGAGCCACATGACCTAACCCCCCATTTTTTTGTCACCTTACATCACTAAAAGTACAACACCAAGCGATCAAAAAGGCGTATGCCCGCCAAAATTGTACGAATCTAACCGTCACCTCATCCCGCAAAAAATGAGCCCCTACCTAAGACAATCGCCTAAAAAATATAAAAAACTATGTCTCAGAACATGGAGACACTATAACATATTTTTTTGGGGTTATAAAAATGCTGTTATTGTGTAAAACTGAAAATATTGAGTAAATAAAAAAAAGTATACATATGAGGTATCGCCGCCTCCGTAATAACCTGCTCTATAAAAATATCACATGACCTAACCCCTCAGGTGAACACCGTAAAAAAAAAAAAAAAACGGTGTATAAAAAGCTATTTTTTGTCACCTTACATCACAAAAAGTGTAATAGCAAGTGATCAAAAATTCATACGCACCCCAAAATAGTGCCAATCAAACTATCATCTCATCCCGCAAAAATCATACCCTACCTAAAATAATCGCCCAAAAACTGAAAAAACTATGGCTCTCAGACTATAGAGACACTAAAACATGATTTTTTTTGTTTCAAAAATGAAATCATTGTGTAAAACTTGAATAAATTAAAAAAATGTAGACATATTAGGTATCGCCGTGTCCATAATAACCTGCTCTATAAAAATATCACATAACTTAACCCCTCAGGTGAATACCGTAAAAAAGTCACCTTACAATCAAACCGTCATCCCGAAAAAAATTAGCCCCTACACTGTCTTTTTTGGGCAACTGTCTTGTTGGCCAAAAAATAAATAAAACTGCACCTTTCAGAATGTGGAGACACAAAAAAAAAAAAATTAAAAATGCTTTGTTATGTAAAACTGAAACAAAAACAAAAATCATTTTTGGTATTGTCGCGTCCGTAACAACCTGCTCTATAAAAATACTACATGATCTAAGCTGTCAGATGAATGTTGTAAATAACCAAAAAAAAATGGTGCCAGCTATTTCTTGTTACCTTGCCTCACAAAAAGGGTAGAGCAACCAAAAATCATATGTACCCAAATATAGTACCAACAAAACTGCCACGTTATCCCATAGTTTCCAAACTGGGGTCACTTTTTTGGAGTTTCTACTCTAGGGGTGCATCAGGGGGGCTTCAAATGGGACATTGTGTCAAAAAACAGTCCAGCAAAATCTGCCCTCCAAAAACCGTATGGCGTTCCTTTCCTTCTGCGCAATGCTGTGTGCCCGTACAGCAGTTTACGACCACATATGGGGTGTTTCTGTAAATGAAAGAATCAGGGCCATAAATATTGAGTTTTGTTTGGCTGTTAACCCTTGCTTTGTAACTGAAAAAAATGGATTAAAATGGAAAATCTGCCATAAAAGTGAAATTCTGAAATTTCATCTTTATTTTCCATTAATTCTTGTGGAACACCTAAAGGGTTAGCAAAGTTAGCAAAATCTGTTTTATATACCTTGAGGGTGTAGTTTCTAAAATGGTATCACTTTTTTGGAGTTTCTACTCTAGGGGTGCATCGGGGGGGGGGGGGTTCAAATGGGACATGGTGTCAAAAAAACTGTCCAGCAAAATCTGCCTTTCAAAAACCACATGGCATTCCTTTCCTTCTGCGCTCTGCTGTGTGCCCGTACAGAAGTTTATGACCACATATGGGGTGTTTGTGTAAACTACAGAATTAGGGCCATAAATATTGAGTTTTGATTGGCTGTTAACCCTTGCCTTGTAACTGGAAAAAAATGGATTCTATATTTTCCCTTAATTCTTGTGGAACACCCAAAGGGTTAACAAAGTTTGCAAAAATCAGTTTTGCATTTCTTGAGGGGTGTAGTTTTTGGGTGGTTTCTATTATGTAAGCCTGAACTGGTCATGAAAAAGTGGGTTTTATAAATTTTCGGAAAAATTTCAAGATTTTCTAAGCCTTCTAACGCCCCCCCCCCCCCCCCCCCCCAAAAAAAAATGGCATTCACAAAATGATCAAAACATTAAGTAGACATATGGGAAATGCAAAGTAATAACTATTTTTGGAAGTATTACTATCTATTATAAAAGTAGAAAAATTTTAATTTGGAAATTTGCTAATTTTTCCGAAATTTGCACATTTTTCCAAAATTTGGGTACATTTTTAATTTTTTTATAAATGAAAAAACATTTTGACTAAATTTTGCCACTCTCTTAAATTTCAATACGTGACGAGAAAACATTCTCAGAATGGCCTGGATAAGTAAAAGCGTTTTAAAGTTATCACCACATAAAGTGACACATGTCAGATTTGCAAAAAAAATGGCCTGGTCCTTAAGGTGAAAAATGTCAGGGGCCTGAAGGGGTTAAAGAAGCTGCCTGGGATTTTGTTATTGATGGCCTATCCTCAAGATAGGTCATCTATATCAAATAAGTGGGATTCCAATAACCAATCAGCTGTTTGAAGAGACAGTGGCACTATGGTAAGCACTGTAGCCCCTTCCCATGCCTGTGATGTCATATCTATTTGGCCACATTGCCTAGGAGCAGCTCACTCCCATTCAAGTGAATGGGGATGAGTAGAAATACCGTAGCAAACACAGCCACTATGCAATGGATGGTGCTGTGCTTGATAAACTGCGAGTCTATGGCACTCACAGGAGTTGCATGGCCTTCTTAAACACTTGATCGACAAGGTGTCAGGGGTGTCAGAAGCCCAACAATCTGATATTAACTGCCTCTCCTGAGGATAGGTCATTAATATTAAACACCTGGACAACCCCTTTAAAGAGAGAAAGACACATTGCTTCCCAAATATGTATTTTGTAAGTGGAAGAGAATGCTGCCAGTGGGCGAAAAAGCATTTTTCTCAGGTAAGATATAGCGCAGATTTTAATATTTTTGCCATTTGTTGAAACGACAATGACCATTTAATCTGGCCAGGGGAGATAACTATGCAGGAATCTGGTCCTGTCAAGTAAGGAGGGGTTAGGCTGGCATGATAAATGATGATGGCAGCAATCCTTGGTTCTTTTCCAGAGATGAAGCTTTATTCCGATTATCAGGCCTAGATACAGAAAGGTTTATAGTTCTTATGATGAATGAACCTACTAATACCCAGAATGATATTACCTCAGTTCATTCACACCTAACCTTCCTTCAGCCTTACTTTTCATACCACTTTTACTTTAACTAACATGTGGAGGACATCTAATTGGATAATATAAAATTTCAAATCTAAACATAAGTCTATTGGCTTTTTTAAAACGAAACAGGTTGATTGTCTAATAATGTTTTAGCGGTGGCAGTTGCATAACTTAAAATGCGGAAGGAAAATTCTTGTCCAGGTGCTTCTGTGTAGACCTAGGTGGCATACAATAGTTACCTTTACTGTTAACAGTACATGTAATGGACAGAAAACGTTGTCCATTGTTCTAACAGCCAGAGAGTCTCCGCTGGCGTAGAAAACCCGGAGGTCTACATTTTTGCATTTAATTGTAACTATGATTACCACCTGATTAAATGTCCTCCAATGTTAGGTCACTGTACCATGTGTGAATATTATGGATGAGCGGAAAAAAAAACTTGACCGAACTCGGGTTTGGTTCCAAGGTACCACTGCCAACGGAAACTGAGTTTGGTAAAAGGCTTTTAACAGTAGAAATTATTATCTGAAGTTATTACCCGAAGTCCCGCGAGACTTTGCAAAGTAATAACTTCGGCTCACAGGAGCCAATATATTCTAATACTGTATGGAGCACTCGATCCGTACAGTATTCTAATGAAGTTTCATCCGAAGCCGATTCGCTCATACCTAGTGAATATCATCTATAATACATTTAAAAACATATAGTATACAAATATTCCCCAACTTCTCAAATCAGATCTGAATTGATTCATAACAAAATACACATTCTGGTTTATATTAAATTATCGCTGCCAATTCTAAGCGTTTCTCCCTTTCTTTCATCCTCTTAAGATGTTTTCTCCCACAGCAATCTAATCCAAACAAAACACATATTAACATAAACTGCATATATGTAGTTTATTTTAGACATGGTTTGTAATAAAGGGTGAGTATAGGTGTTATATGGAATGCTCCCCCAGGGCTCCTGAAAATCTTGCGTTATCTTTTTAGCATTGGCTATATATTCTTTGACCAATTTCTCTAATTCTCCTATCATCCCTCTTAACCACCTTAAGGAGCAGACTGTTTTTAGAAATTTGACGTATCACTTTATGTGATAATAATTTTGGAACGCTTTTACTTATCCAAGCCATTCTGCGATTGTTTTCTTGTGACACATTGTACTTCATAATAGTGGTAAATTTCAGTCAATATTTTTCATTTTTATTTAAAAAAAACAAAATTTACCAAAGAATTGGAAACATTTGCAACTTTCCAAATTTCTATTTCTCTGCTTTTAAAACAGTGATAACTCATATAATAGTTACTTTACATTTCCCATATGCCTACTTCATGTTTGGATCATTTTGTGAATGCCATTTTTTTTTTAGCAACGTTAGAAAGTTTGGAAGTTTAGAAGCAAATCTTGAAATTTTTCAGAAAATTTCCAAAACCCACTTTTTAAAGATGAGTTCAGGTCTGAAGTCACTTTGTGAGGCTTACATAATAGAAACTACCCAAAAAATAGCCTAACAAAACTCAATATTTATGGCCCTGATTCTGTAGTTTACAGAAACACCCCAAATGTGGTTGTAAACAGCTGTACGGGCACACGGCAGAGCGCAGAAGGAAAGGAATGCCATACGGTTTTTGAAAGGCAGATTTTGCTGGACTGTTTTTTTGACACCATGTCCCACTTGAAGCCCCCCTGATGCACCCCTAGAGTAGAAACTCCAAAAAAGTGACCCCATTTTAGAAACTACACCCTCAAGGTATTCAAAACTGATTTTACTAACTTTGTTAACCCTTTAGGTGTTCCACAAGAATTAAAGGAAAATGTAGATGAAATTTCAGAATTTAACTTTTTTGGCAGATTTTCCATTTTAATCATTTTTTTCCAGTTACAAAGCAAGGGTTAACAGCCAAACAAAACTAAATATGTATTACCCTGATTCTTTAGTTTACAGAAACATCACATTTATAATTATAAACTGCTGTATGGGCACACAGCAGGGTACAGAAGGAAAGGAGCGCCATGTGGTTTTTGGAGGGCAAATTTCACTGGGATAATTTGAAGTTGCCATGTCACATTTGAAGACCTCTGATGCACCACTAGAGTAGAAACTCAAAAAAACTGGCCCCATTTTGGAAACTATGTTATAAGGTGGCAGTTTTGTTTGTACCATTTTCGGTACATATTATTTTTGGATGCGCTATATTACACTTTTTGTGAGGCAAGGTACCAAAAAATAGCTGTTTTGGCACTGTTTCTTTTTTTGTTATTTACAATGTTCATGTGCTATTTTTATAGAGCAGGTTGTTACGTACACAACAATACCAAATATGACAACTTTTGCGGTTGTTTGTTTCATTTTTACATAATAAAGCATATTTGAAAAAAAATGTTTTATTTTGTGTCTCCATATTCTGAAAAGCCATAGTTTTTTTCTTTATTTTTGGGGCGACTGTCTTATGTAGGCGCTTTTTTTCAGGGTGAGATGACAGTTTGATTTGTACTATTTTAGGGTGCATATGACTTTTTCATCGCTTGGTATTACACTTTTTGAAATGTAAGGTAACAAAAAATTGTTTTTTTAACACTGTTTTTATTTTTTACAGTGTCCGCCTGGGAGGTTGCTTCATGTGATATTTTTATACAGCAGGTTGTTACGGACGTGGCAATTCCTAATATTTATACTTTTTATTATTTATTTAAGTTTTACACAATAAAAGCATTTTTTAAACAAAAAAAATCATCTTTTAGTGTCACAATAGTCTGAGAGCCATATTTTTTTTATTTTTTGGGGCAATTGTCTTAGGTAGGATCTCATTTTTGCAGATTTGATGGTTTCATTGGTACTATTTTGAGATGCATATGACTTTTTGATCACTTGCTATTACACTTTTTGTGGTGTAAGGTGACAAAAAAAATGGCTTTTTGACAGTGTTCATCTGAGGGGTTAGGTAATGTGATATTTTTATAGAGCAGGTAGTTATGGATGTGACAATACCTAATATGTATACTTTCTTTTATTTATTTAAGTTTTACACAATATCATTTTTGAAATAAAAAAAATCATCTTTTAGTGTCTCCATAGTTTGAGAACTATAGTTTTTTTATGTTCACCTGAGTGGTTAGGACATTTGATATTTTAATAGAGCAGGTTGTTACGGACGCGGCGATACCTAATATGTCTACTTTTTTTTTTTTTTACATTTAACACAATAAAAGCATTTTTGAAAGAAAAAAATTATGTTTTAGTGTCTCCACGTGATGACATCAGTGCAAGGTCCTGACGTTACCACGCTCATCACGTCATCAAAAGGCCTTTTGCAGGTACTGAAAGATGAAGAAAGAAGACGAACAACAGGATGAGGTGAGGTTTTCTTTTTAACCCCTTTTTTATTGCTGGAAAGAAGGCAGAAGTGAACCAGATGCACGTAAAAGAAGCGAGCAGGGGCAAGCATGCTCTGCTGAAGGAGCCCCGCAAAGCAAAGGAGAAAGTGTCTGGACATGACCATGACTGGGAACAGTTCAGTCAAGAGCTGCAGCAGTCCAAGAAAGGACATGGGGAGCATGTGCGGGAGCCAGAAGATCTAAAAAGAGAGAGATCAAAGAGTGCGAGAGCGCATCATCATCACCCGGGATAGAGTAGAAAAAGAGTATCTGGCCATGAGATGGGCACATGAGGCCTTTAGGCAGTTTCTATTGGGCAAGATGTCAGTTTTGGTGATAAAACCAAGCTCTGCTGGTGTGGGTCTGGCAGAACAAAGGGAAGGTTATAGGCCAGGTGGATGTCCTCTCACCAGCCTCCCGTGGTGAGGCAAGAAAGGGGTGAATAGTGCGGTCCACACCCCTATTCCACCACAGGTGAGACTAGCTGGAGGTACTCAGGCTGGCATAAAGCACCTCCCAGGGTGTCAGTAAGGGGGGAGTGTGCAAACAGAGGCATGGTGAAGCTCTGTGAGTGTCATCTCAGCTGGGCAAGGCTTAGAGACCACGAGGCTGGGAGTTATTCTGACAGTGCTGCAGCCTGGGGATTGGTGGGCTATTGGGCTGAGAAAGCCGCACCTGAAACAGTGTGTGAACTGTGATGTATACTGTAGGTGAGTCAGAGAGACACGTCTTATGTTTTAGCTAGTGCCCAGACGGGCAGGCTTTTATTTTGTACTGTTTATGTTTGTGCTTTAGCCACAATAAAGCATAGGCTGGCATAAAGCACCTCCCAGGGTGTCAGTAAGGGGGGAGTGTGCAAACAGAGGCATGGTGAGGCTCTGTGAGTGTGATCTCAGCTGGGCAAGGCTTAGAGACCACGAGGCTGGGAGATATTCTGACAGTGCTGCAGCCTGGGGATTGATGGGCTATTGGGCTGAGAAAGCCGCACCTGAAACAGTGTGTGAACTGTGATGTATACTGTAGGTGAGTCAGAGAGACACGTCTTATGTTTTAGCTAGTGCCCAGACGGGCAGGCTTTTATTTTGTACTGTTTATGTTTGTGCTTTAGCCACAATAAAGCACAGTTTGTCCCCTAATTTCTGGTGAAGAAGCATGTGGTTGCAACCCCCGAAAAAGAGCTAACCCCCTACACCATGTTATAAGGGAAAATAATAAAATGATTAGAACACCTAACCCGAACTTCAGTGAAGAAGTCCGGGTTCAGGTCTGGGTACCACTTTCAGTTTTTTCTCACGCACATGCAAAACGCATTGCACTCATGCGGAAAAAACTGAACATCGGAACACAATTGGGTGCCTACTCACGCGGTTTTCCCGCAATGCACGCGCGACGCATCTGGAGCAAAACCGGGACGCCCGTGTGAATGAGGCCTAAGGGCTCTTTCACACTAGCGGATGCTGTGTGTGGAATCCGCTGCGTGAAAGACAGCCAATCCCCGTTCCGGACAGCAGAGACACGGAGCATTAACATGATTAATAATGCTCTGTGCCTCTCTGTGATCTTTTTACTACAAAATCACAGTGAGATAAAGTTGTAACTGTGATTTTGTAGTAAAAAGATCACAGAGAGGCATGGAGCATTATTAATCATGGTAATGCTCCGTGTCCCAGCTGCCCGGAACATACCTTGGCTCTGTTTCATGCAGCGAATTAACTGCACGGGATTCGCTCATGTGAAAGAGCCCTAAGTCAGACCGCTGTGAAGCACACGTGGGAGCAGTTTTATTTAATATTGCACTCTTTGTTGCCATGTGAACAAGGATACCCCCAATACACAGACTTTTAGTCCATCTCCATGAATCACTCGCTTCCATCCCAAGGTCGGTCTTTGCAGTTAGATCAGACAGCTTCCAGCATGCGTAGCAGCACAGCCATCCACAAATTCTAGCTCTTCTGGCTTACAGGAATCATGCCTCATTTGTCACCGCAGTTGGGGTCTATCGACTTCTACACTTGGCCTTCCTTTATAAACAGGAGTTGGTGGCGTAGTCCATCTGAAATATCAACAGTCTATTTTTCTTCAACATATGGAGTACTAGTCTAGAGTCCATTATTCTTGGCCACTCTCCTCGCTTTAGTTTCTGAAGTCCTAGACTTAGGTGTTCACTCAAGAAGTTCCCTATCATACCACAAACCATAGCTCTGGACACATATGACTAAGTGAATCATTCAGTGCATTTACAGTCTTCTGAATACCCTGCAAATCTGCAATTGTGTGAATGTCCTAAATATCAATCTTCACCTCTACTCGAGTGTTTTAATCCACTCTTTCCCCTTTAAGCAGATACTGCTCCAACCCGTCTACATAAATTTTAGTCTCTGATATTAAGACTTTCTAAGTCTATCCTATTCCAAATTGACATACCCAAACTGAGTCCTGATAATATATCTGTAACCAGATCCCTCTTTGATACTTTCCTGAATTTGAGCCCTTGTGTAGCAACCCAAAACAAATCACATGAGTTTGGAAAACAGATATTAAATAGTTTTTCTTTTGTCTCTGGGCAACTCTTTGGAAAAGTAAACAATAAAAATAAAATAATAATGAAAATATAACAGAAAATATGAATATCATAGGAAATATGCGTAAAAGATATCATTATAGGAAACAATAAATTATTTATAGTTAATGTTATAGTTGAATAAATAGCAGGCTTCAGTTGGTTCCAGACTTCTGTTGTCACAATACTTCTTGACCTCAATTTGTTTTTCCCAATCCCCCTCTTAAAGATTTGATTTACACCAGGTAAGGCCCCTTTCACACGAGTGAGTTTTCTGCGTGGGTGCAATGCGTGATGCGAATGCATTGCGCCCGCACTGAATCCGGATGCATTCATTTCAATGGGTCTGTGTGCATGAGCGTTGTTTTTCTCGCATCACTTCTGCGTTGCGCGAAAATCACAGCATGTTCTATATTCAGCATTTTTCACGCAACGCTAGCCCTGTTGAAGTGAATCTGTCTGCGTTGTGTTTTTAATGCCCGTAACTTAGCAACAGTGAAGGTATTTTAGACAGGAAGTTGAGTTTCTCAGCGTCTGGCTCCAGGCAGCACATGAGACAGGAGTTTGCTACTGAAGTTTCCAGCCCTTGCGGACCATTTCCAGCATGCCGAAGACACCAAGGGCAATGGATGTTGAGAGGCTCATTATCCTCGTGCAGGAGAGGCCCTGCATTTGGGATACCAGGTCGGGGGACTACCACGACCGGTACAAAAAACATGCAGCCTGGGTGGAGATAACCCAGGAGCTGTTTGCCACCATCTGGGAGAAAATCGAAGGGCAAAGTCGCTAAAGTTTAAGTAAGCAGCCAATGTATACAAGCACCTGTAAGTGATTAATAGAGATGTCGTGAACATAAAATTTTCCGTTCGCGAACAGCGAACACAAATTTTCGCAAATGTTCGCAAACGGGCGAACCGGGCGAACCGCCATTGACTTCAATGGTCAGGCGAATTTTAAAACCCACAGGGACTCTTTGTGGCCACAATAGTGATGGAAAAGTTGTTTCAAGGGGACTAACACCTGGACTGTGGCATGCCGGAGGGGGATCCATGGCAAAACTCCCATGGAAAATTACATAGTTGATGCAGAGTTGGATTTTAATCCATAAAGGGCATAAATCACCTAACAATCCAATATTTTTTTTTTTAACAACGTGGTTTAAAACATCCAGTGTGTGTATACGATCAGGTATGATGTTGTATCGATCAGGTAGTGTAAGGGTTACGCCCGCTTCACAGACATTGACAGACCAAACTCCCCTTTTAATGCACCGCAAACAGTCCATTTGCCCAACCGCAAACTTCCCATTTGCACAAGGTTGGATACCAAGCTAGCCATGTCCCGTTGATGTCATTGAAGGTTTCTTCCTCCACCCAGCCACGTACAACACCAAGGGTCCCCGAAAGGTGAATTGAATAGATTTTTCGGGGAGATGGTTAAAAAAGGCTGGCTCCCTCCCCTTTGTTTGAATCCACGGTCACTGCGTCTGCGCCGTGCAATTTACTGTCCCACCCGATATGAGTGGTATTTCCTGTAGTTCTCTCTTCTCATCAGTTTAATCCCTGTTACGTCCCCAATCTGGGGTCCATTTATTAAATAGATTTTTCGAACAGGGAGATGGTTAAAAAATTGCTGGCTCCCTCCCCTTTGTTTGAATCCACGCCACGGTCACTGCGTCTGCGCCGTGCAGTTTGCTGTCACACCCGATATGAGTGCTATTTTCTGTAGTACTATTTTCATCAGTTTAATCCCTGCTACGTCCCATATCAGGGTGGGATTGCCTTTTGTGAAAAAAAAATTTGGCCGGGTATCTTCGACTGCCTTCACAGTGACAGAGCAAACTCTGATACACCAAACTGAATTGATTTTAGGAACCGGGAGATGGAAAAAGCAGCTTGGTCGGTCCTCTTAATCCCAAGTTGGGGCACTGTGCGCGCACGGAGCAATGTGCTGTGACACTCGTCCTATTCCTATTAGTTTAATCCCTGTTACGTCCCCTATTCGGGGACGTGTGTCGACTTGATTAACCATTGTCGAATTAACGAACCATTACGACATCCTGGAATAATTTAGTTCTGAGCTTTGTACTTGATTTGTATTGGAATTGTTGGGGATTTTTTAAATTGTCTGCATTATTTCTAATAAACTATTAAGAGACTTTATTATGATTTATTTTATTTTATGTATTAACCCACCCATACAACTTAAAAAAAGATAAATAAAAATATTTAAGTTTTTTCTATGAAAAAACATCCAGCCGTCCCGATCACTTTTGGTCTGATCATAATGAAGCAACGGCCTTATCATCTGGGGTGTGGCAACATTGCCAACACACTCATAGAGGTGATGATCTCTTCATTGTGATACGCAAGCCCCTTCACCACAGCAAGGTAACGATCACGAAAGGGGAATTGACACTTGTATGTGCCTTTTTTTGTTTTGTTTTTGCAGCCACAGTGCAGCACCAGAGGCCAGAAAAATTAGGCATGTACACATGCCTGAAAAACAATGGTATTGTTGCAGCCACTGTTGTAGCAGCGGCCGGAAAAATTGATGTTTTCAAGGCAGAAAGGTGACTAAAACATTGCGGCTTGAACCCTAGTTGATGGCGGAGAATTCACGAAAGTCATCCGGTATGCAGACTTTAAAAACAGCAGCGTGGGGACCATTTTGAGGCCAAGGCATGTCAGGCGTTTTGTTAGTTAAACGTATCCCCTACTGTCAGTCCCTTCGGGATCCATGCCTCATTCATCTTAATGAAGGTGAGGTAATCAACACTTTTTTGACCGAGGCGACTTCTTTTGTCAGTGACAATGCCTCCTGCTGCACTGAAGGTCCTTTCTGACAGGACACTTGAAGCGGGGCAGGCCAGAAGTTCTATCGCAAACTGGGATAGCTCAGGCCACAGGTCAAGCCTGCACACCCAGTAGTCAAGGGGTTCATCACTCCTCAGAGTGTTGATATCTGCAGTTAAGGCGAGGTAGTCTGCCACCTGTCGGTCGAGTCGTTCTCTAAGGCTGGATCCCGAAGGGCTGTGGCTATGTGTAGGACTGAAAAAGCTCTGCATGTTCTCCATCAACAACACATCTGTAAAGCATCCTGTCCTTGCCACGGTGGTCGTGGTAGGAGGAGGATTATTTTGACCTCTTCCCCAGTTAGATTCCCGTTGTGCTGTGACATCCCCCTTATAAGCTGTGTAAAGCATATTTTTTAGTTTGGTTTTAAACTGCTGCATCCTTTCTGACTTCCGGTAATTTGGTAACATTTCCGCCACTTTCTGCTTATACCGGGGGTCTAGTAGCGTGGCCACCCAGTACACGTCGTTCTCCTTCATCCTTTTGGAGAACTAAGAGTTCCGTCAAGCGGGCTAAGAGTTCCGTCAAGCCAGCTGTCAGACGCCAGGCAAGGGGGTGACTCTGTGACATTAGCTTCTTACGCTCAAACATTTCCTTAACAGACACCTGACTGTGGGCAGATGAGATGGAACTGCTCAAGGTGAGAGGCGGAGTGGCGGGTGGTTGAGAGGGGGCAAGGAGGACAGCAGTGGTTGATGTGGCTGAAGATGCTGGACCAGGAGGAGGATGGTGGATTTGAGCTTGTGTGCTGCTTCTACTCGTCATCATGTGTTGATCCCATAGGCGTTTGTGATGTGCCATCATGTGCCTTTGCAAAGCAGTTGTACCTAGGTGGGTGTTGGATTTCCCATGACTCAGTTTCTTTTGGCACAGGTTGCAAATGGCATCGCTGTTGTCAGAGGCAGACACACAAAAAAAAAGCCACACTGCTGAGCTTTACAATGACGGCATTCTGGTGGTGGCAACAGCATGCGTTGATTGGCATGCTGGCTGGCTGACCCCGGGTGCCGATACATGCTGTCTGACTGTGCCACTAGCTCCTTGCGACGACCTCCCCCTGCTTCCAACTCGTCTCCTCCTTCTCTCTGTCTCCCCTTCTGAACTTTCCCCCTCTTCTTCTTCTCTGCGTTAGGCGGTCTGGAGGCGGTTAAACAGGTCCGGGATCAGAGGAAGCCGATAAGGGTCACGAATTGTGATACTGTTCAGCTCCCTGAAATCCAGACATGGTCTTAAAGAACCATCTTTTTTCTTAACAAAGAAAAAAACAGCGGCAACAGGTGACTTCGAGGGTCGTATGTGTCCCTTTCTCAGGCTCTCAAAGATATAAGCACGCATAGCGACCCTTTCAGGTTGGGAGAGATTGTATAAACAAGATTTAGGCAGCTTGGCGCCTGGGATGAGATTAATAGGGCAATCGTACTCCCTGTGAGGGGACAACTCCTGAACATCACTCTCAGTAAACACATCCGAAAATTCAGAGAGAAAAGATGGTACAGTCTTAGTAGAAACCTCTGAAACAGATGTCGTGAGGCAATTCTCTCTGCAAAAGTCACTCCAACCATTTATTTCCCTTGCTTGCCAATCAATGGTGGGGTTATGTTTAGTGAGCCAGGGTAGCCCCAACACTAGAGGAGTAGGCAACCCGCATAGGACGAAACATGACACATCCGCAACATGAGTATCACTCACAATCAAACGGATATTGTGAACTATGCCCTTTAACGATTTCTGAGAAAGTGGAGCGGAATCAATAGTAAAAACAGGTATATCCTTTCCCAAAGTGCATACCTGGCATGGGAAATTTGTTTTACACTAAGTCTTACCTCTAACTGCGCCCAATGCCTATATTTACACCTACACAGTATAATGTATATTACACTGCACTGCATATATAGTTCTGTATATTACACTGCACCCCATGTATAGTCCTGTATATTACACTGCGCCCCATGTATAGTCCAGTATATTGCACTGCACCGCATGTATAGTCCTGTATATTACACTACACCCCTTGTATAGTCCTGTATATTACACTACACCCCTTGTATAGTCCTGTATATTACATTGCGCCCCATGTATAGTCCTTTATATTACACTGCGGCCCATGTATAGTCCTTTATATTACACTGCACCCCTTGTATAGTCCTGTATATTACACTGCACCCCATGTATATTACACTGCTCCCCATGTATAGTCCTGTATATTATACTGCTCCCTTGTATAGTCCTGTATATTATACTGCACCCCATGTATAGTACTGTGCATTACACTGCACCCTTTGTATAGTCCTTTATATTACACTGCGCCCCATGTATAGTCCTGTATATTACACTGCACCCCATGTATAGTCCTGCATATTATACCTCACCCCATGCAGAGTCCTGTATATTACACTGTACTGCATGTATAGTTCTGTATATTACACTGCACCCCATGTATAGTCCTGTATATTATACTGCACCCCTTGTATAGTCCTGTATATTATACTGCACCCCTGTATATTACACTACACCCCTTGTATAGTCCTATATATTACACTACACCCCTTGTATAGTCCTGTATATTACACTGCGCCCCATGTATAGTCCAGTATATTGCACTGCACCGCATGTATAGTCCTGTATATTACACTACACCCCTTGTATAGTCCTGTATATTACACTACACCCCTTGTATAGTCCTGTATATTACATTGCGCCCCATGTATAGTCCTTTATATTACACTGCGGCCCATGTATAGTCCTTTATATTACACTGCACCCCTTGTATAGTCCTGTATATTACACTGCACCCCATGTATATTACACTGCTCCCCATGTATAGTCCTGTATATTATACTGCTCCCTTGTATAGTCCTGTATATTATACTGCACCCCATGTATAGTACTGTGCATTACACTGCACCCTTTTTATAGTCCTTTATATTACACTGCGCCCCATGTATAGTCCTGTATATTACACTGCACCCCATGTATAGTCCTGCATATTATACCTCACCCCATGCAGAGTCCTGTATATTACACTGTACTGCATGTATAGTTCTGTATATTACACTGCACCCCATGTATAGTCCTGTATATTATACTGCACCCCTTGTATAGTCCTGTATATTATACTGCACCCCTGTATATTACACTACACCCCTTGTATAGTCCTATATATTACACTACACCCCTTGTATAGTCCTGTATATTACACTGCACCCCATGTATATTACACTGCTCCCCATGTATAGTCCTGTATATTATACTGCACCCCTTGTATAGTCCTGTATATTATACTGCACCCCTGTATATTACACTACACCCCTTGTATAGTCCTATATATTACACTACACCCCTTGTATAGTCCTGTATATTATACTGCACCCCATGCATAGTCCTGTATATTACACTGCACTGCATGTATAGTCCTGTATATTATACTGCTCCCTTGTATAGTCCTATATATTATACTGCACCCCTTGTATAGTCCTGTATATTTTACTGCACCCCATGTATTGTCCTGTGCATTACACTGCACACTTTGTATATTCCTTTATATTATACTGCGCCCCATGTATAGTCCTGTATATTACACTGCACCCCATGTATTGTCCTGTATATTACACTGTACCCCATGTATAGTCCTGTATATTATACTGCACCCCATGCATAGTTCTGTATATTACACTGCACCCCATGTATAGTCCTGTATATTATACTGCACCCCTTGTATAGTCCTGTATATTATACTGCACCCCTCTATATTACACTACACCCCTTGAATAGTCCTGTATATTACACTACACCCCTTGTATAGTCCTGTATATTATACTGCACCCCATGCATAGTCCTGTATATTACACTGCACTGCATGTATAGTCCTTTATATTATACTGCTCCCCTTGATTAGTCCTGTATATTATACTGCACCCCTTGTATAGTCCTGTATATTACACTGCACCCCATGTATAGTTCTGTATATTAAACTGCACCCCATGTATAGTCCTGTATATTACACTGCTCCCCTTGATAAGTCCCGTATATTATACTGCACCCCTTGTATAGTCCTGTATATTATACTGAACCCCATGTATAGTCTTGTATATTGCACTGCAATCCATGAATACTCCTGTTTATTATATTGCACCTCATTTACAGTCCTGTATATTACACTGTTCCCATGTATAGTCCTGTATATTTCACTGTACCCCATGCATAGTTCTGTATATTACACTACACCCATGTCCAGTCCTCTATATTACACTGCACCTCATGTATAGTCCAGTATATTACATTGCACCCCATGTATAGTCCTGCATATTACACTTCAACCATGTTCAGTCCTGTATATTACACTGCAACTCATGTATAGTCCTGTATATTACACTGCCCCATGTATAGTCCTGTATATTACACTGCACCCCATTTAAAGTCCTGTATATTATACTGCACCCCATGTATAGTCCTATATATTACACTGCGGCCCATGTATAGTCCTGCATATTACACTGCCCCCATGTATAGTCCTGTATATTACATTGCACCCTATGTATAGTTCTGTATGTTATACTGAACCCCATGTATAGTCTTGTATATTGCACTGCAATCCATGTATACTCATGTATATTACACTGAACTTCAATTATAGTCCTGCATATTGCACTACACCCATGTATAGTCCTGTATATTACACTGCACCCCATTTAAGTTCTGTATATTATACTGCACCCATGTCACATCCTGTATATTACACTGCACTTCATGTATAGTCCTATATATTACACTGCACCCGATGTATAGTTCTGAATATTACACTGCACCTCATGTATAGTCCAGTATATTACACTGCACCCAAGTATAGTCCAGTATATTACACCTCATGTATATTCCATATTATACTGCACCCGATGTATAGTCCTGTACATTATACTGCCCCCCATGTATAGTCCTGTATATTACACTGCCCCCCCATGTATAGTCCTGTATATTATACTGACCCCATGTATAGTCCTGAATACTATACTGCACCCCTTGTATAGTCCTGTTCAAGTCCCATTCAAGTCAATGGGTCCGTGAAAGAACACGGATGCACACAAGATTGGCATCCGTGTCCGTGATCCGTGGCCGTAGGTTACGTTCATATAGACGGATCTGAAGATCCGTCTGCATAAAAGCTTTTTCAGAGCTGCACACTGGCCACCAATGTTATTAATGCAATAGAGGGAGGGAGGGGGGCCCGGGGGAGGCCGCACACTGTGCCACCAACGTATTAATACAATAGAGCGAGGAAGGGTGGGGCCGGGGGGGGGCGCACACTGTGCCACCAACGTATTAATACAATAGAGGGGGGAAGGAGAGGCCGAGGGGGCGCACACTGTGCCACCATCATATTAATACAATAGAGAGAGGAATTGGGGGGCCGGGGGAGGCCGCACACTGGCCACCAATGTTATTATTACAATAGAGGGAGGGACCTGAGGGGTTAATTGTACGAATCACAGCCCCCTGTAAGAGATCGGGTGCTGCCAGGCAGCAGGGGGCAGTCATGTACACAGTTTGTACTATATTCTAACTAGAAGCGTCCCCATCACTATTGGAACTCCTCTGTCTTAGAATATACTGTCGGATATGAGTTTTCACAATGTAACTCATATCCGACAGTATATTCTAACATAGAGGCGTTCCCATGGTGATGGGGACGCTTCAAGTTAAAATATACCATCGGATTAGAGAAAACTCAGATCCGATGGTATAAAAGGGACTCCTGACTTTACATTGAAAGTCAATGGGGACGGATCCGTTTGCAATTGCACCATATTGTGTCAACGTCAAACGTATCCGTCCCCATTGACTTGCATTGTAATTCAGGACGGATCTGTTTGGCTCCGCACGGTCAGGCATGTCCGTGGATCCTCCAAAAATCAAGGAAGACCCACGGACGAAAAAACGGTCACGAATAACGGACCAACGGAACCCCCAGTGAAAAAATACTGTAGTGTGCATGAGGCCTAATCCTGTATATTATACTGAACCCCATGTATAGTTTTGTATATTGCACTGCAATCAATGTATACTCATGTATATTATACTGCCAGCGGCGATCATTTTCTGGCAGGCTGTAGATGTGATTTTTTTTAACCCCAAAAAGGTATATTAGACGCTGTTTTGATAACAGCGTCTAATATACCTGCTACATGGTCCTCTGGTGGTCCCTTTTACTTGGATCGACCACCAGAGGACACAGGCAGCTCTGTAAGTAGCACCAAACACCACTACACTACACCCCCCCTGTCACTTATTAACCCCTTATTAACCCATATAGATTCCCTGATCACCCCCCTGTCATTGATCACCCCCCTGTAAGGCTCCATTCAGACGCCCGAGTCTGAATTCACATTTGGCCGGCCGCAAGCATGGCTTTCCTGCCCAAAACAGTTCCACAGATTTAGGCTGTGCGGCCGGTCTGTCTTCTCCTTCAAAGTTAGTATGGGCCATAATCCTGGGGAAAGAGGCTAGCAAACAGGCCCCTCCAAAACCCAGTGGCGAGGTTGGTTTCGCCACAGGGGGTTTAAGCTAGGGGAGCTGAGGTGGTTAAAGGACCTGCTGAGATAATTTCAGTAATCGTCTTGTTAACTCAGGTGAGAATGTTACGAGCACAAGGCTGGAGATCATTATGTCAGGCTGATTGGGTTAAAATGGCAGACTTGACCTGGTAAAAGGAGGGTGATGCTTGAAATGATTGTTCTTCCATTGTTAACCATGGTGACCTGTAAAGAAACGCGTGCAGCCATCATTGCGTTGCATAAAAAAAGCTTCACAGGCAAGGATATTGTGGCTACTAAGATTGCACCTCAATCAACAATTTATAGGATCATCAAGAACTTCAAGGAAAGAGGTTCAATTCTTGTTAAGAAGGCTTCAGGGCGTCCAAGAAAGTCCAGCAAGAGCCAGGATCGTCTCCTAATGAGGATTCAGCTGCGGGATCCGAGTGCCACCAGTGCAGAGCTTGCTCAGGAATGGCAGCAGGCAGGTGTGAGCGCATCTGCACGCACAGTGAGGCGAATACTTTTGGAAGATGGCCTAGTGTCAAGAAGGGCAGCAAAGAAGCCACTTCTCTCCAAAAAAAACCATCAGGGAAAGATTGATCTTCTGCAGAAAATATGGTGAATGGACTTCTGAGGACTGGGGCAAATTCATATTCTCCGATGAAGCCTCTTTCCGATTGTTTGGGGCATCAGGAAAAAGGCTTGTCCAGAGAAGAAAAGGTGAGCGCTACCATCAGTCCTTTGTCATGCCAACAGTAAAGCATCCTGAGACCATTCATGTGTGGGGTTGCTTCTCATCCAAGGGAGTGGGCTCACTCACAATTTTGCCCAAAAACATAGCCATGAATAAAGAACAGCAACAGCAACTTCTTCCAACAATCCAACAACAGTTTGGTGAAGAACAATGTATTTTCCAGCACGATGGAGCACTGTGCCATAAGGCAAAAGTGATAACTAAGTGGCTCGGGGACCAAAACGTTGACATTTTGGGTCCATGGCCTGGAAACTCCCCAGATCTTAATCCCATTGAGAACTTGTGGTCAATCCTCAAGAGGCGGGTGGACAAACAAAAACCCACTAATTCTGACAAACTCCAAGAATTGATTATGAAAGAATGGGTTGCTATCAGTCAGGAATTGTCACAGAAGTTGATTGAGAGCATGCCCAGTCGAATTGCAGAGGTCCTGAAAAAGAAGGGCCAACACTGCAAATACTGACTCTTTGCATAAATGTCATGTAATTGTCGATAAAAGCCTTTGAAACTGATGAAGTGCGTGTAATTATATTTCACTACATCACAGAAACAACTGAAACAAAGATCTAAAAGCAGTTTAGCAGCAAACTTTGTGAAAACTAATATTTGTGTCATTCTCAAAACTTTTGGCCACGACTGTAGATATGGATCTAAAGTACTTTCTCTCCAGAATAAAGCAACAGATTGCTGAGTGAAAGGCACCATTACAAGCTTAGCTAGTCCTGAAAGGCATTGTGCCTAGTTTAACAGTACATTTCCTAGTGGCAGACTAAAGGGACGAAAAAGACCCCCAGGCTATAGTGGTAATAAAATAATAATATATTTAATCAACCACCAATCCCAGCCACCATGCCATCAGGCCAGGCTTTGTTTGGCTGCAGAGTTGACTCCATACACTCCATGTGACTACTGCATCCATTCACGGGCCTCAGTTGTCGCGCTGTATTCCTTTGATGTTTAGATTTTTATTGCTAACTGTCTTTGGTGATAACTGCATACCTGTAAATATGCTGAGGAGGAGACCACTGTGAAGGTACTCTTGACTGCAGCATCATTTACAGAAAAAAAATGTGGAGTTTTACCAACATCACCAATAAGGCTGCTAGAATTCTGGTTTGTATTCCCATTGCATATAAATGAACTAATAAATGTGCAGATGGAATATATCGAAGGATTCTTGATTTTGATTATATTATAGAAAGGAAGGCACTCTTGTATCTGGTCAAATAAAAAACATTCATTTATTCAGATTAAAAAGTGATATTTAAGCATAAAAAAATATATAAAAACTGTAAAAAAGGTGTATCTGTCTCTATCCTTATTTCTGGCCTGTAAACAATCTATAGGATAGGGATATAAACAGAATACATTACTATTACATATCCAAAAATGAAGTTTTCTGCTGAGTACATGAAATAATTGCTGAATACATAGGGTAAAAAATATATGTGAATGTATTATTCGTAGGTCAAGGGGTCCCGCTGATTATACAGATTTAGCCGCACTAGCGTTTACAGTGCGGCTACTGCGTGATTGCAGAGCAATATCCTGGTTCATTAGATACGAAGCAAGTAAAAAGAATAGTAAGAAAATTCAGGGTGCAATTTGGGTTTGTAACCAGCAGATGGCGCATGGAACTGCAGTTTCATATGGTAGTATTTGTATGTAATGAATGAATGGCCCCTGTGACTTCCCCATCTGAAGCTATCCGTAGTTGATCAACATAAAAATGAAAAATATAAAAATATAAAATGAGTCATAAAAAAATTACAGAAAAATAAATAAAAATAGGAAATAGTAAAAATATACCGTTATTCAGTGGCAATAAATAAAATATCTAAGAGCTATCCCTCGCCCCCCCCCCCCCCCTTCCCCCATTTTCAGGATGGCAGGAGCGGTTAGCAGAGTGTCAGCATACAGCTGACACTCTGCTTGAAATGGCAGACATCGGTGGTGGCACTAATGTCAGCCGTTTACCCCTTCCATGCCGCGGTCCATAGACTCATCTTCCAAGTGGCGATATTATATGTTTTGTGTAGACTGGTATAACTAGTAGCGATATATGTTATGTGCAGACTAATATAACTAGTGGTTATATTACAGTACTGTATATGTTATGTCACTGCCCCCTCCTCCATCAACGAGCAAGGAGGAGATTCGGAGGACGCAGGCGGTGCTGGGCTCCTTCACAGGGGGTGTGGCTGGGCTCCAAGAAGGTTAGTACAGCCCCTTGGACTCCTTACCAGGCTCATTTACATATCTATAAAATCATTTTTTAACCACCTCCGGACCGCCTAACGCAGATGTGCGGTCCGGAGGTGGCAGCCCTGCGCTCAACGACGCATATACGCGTCATCTCGCGAGGGCCGGGATTTCCTGTGAACGCGCGCACACAGGCGCGCGCGCTCACAGGAACGGAAGGTAAGCGAGTGGATCTCCAGCCTGCCAGCGGCGATCGCTCGCTGGCAGGCTGGAGATCCGAATTTTTTAACCCCTAACAGGTATATTAGACGCTGTTTTCATAACAGCGTCTAATATACCTCCTACCTGGTCCTCTGGTGGTCCCTTTTGTTAGGATCGACCACCAGAGGACTCAGGTAGGTCAGTACAGTCGCACCAAACACCACACTACACTACACTACACTACACCCCCCCCCCCCCCCGGTCACTTATTAACCCCTTATAAACCCCTGATCACCCATGATCACCCCATATAAACTCCCTGATCACCCCCCTGTCATTGATCACCGCCCTGTCATTGATCACCCCCCTGTCAGGCTCCATTCAGACGTCCGTATGATTTTTACGGATCCACGGATACATGGATCGGATCCGCAAAAAGCATACGGACGTCTGAATGGAGCCTTACAGGGGGGTGATCAATGACAGGCGGGTGATCACCCATATACACTCCCTGATCACCCCCTGTCATTGATCACCCCCCTGTCATTGATCACTCCCCTGTGAGGCTCCATTCAGACGTCCGCATGATTTTTACGGATACATGGATACATGGATCGGATCCGCAAAACACATGCGGATGTCTGAATGGAGCCTTACAGGGGGTGATCAATGACAGGCGGGTGATCACCCATATACACTCCCTGATCACCCTCCTGTCATTGATAACCCCCCTGTAAGGCTCCATTCAGACGCCCGCATGCGTTTTGTGGATCCGATCCATGTATCCATGGATCCGTAAAAAATCATGCGGATGTCTGAATGGAGCCTTACAGGGGGGGTGATCAGTGACAGGGGGGTGATCACCCTGATTACCCTGATCACCCCCTGTCATTGATACCCCCCCTGTAAGGCTCCATTCAGACGTCCGCATGCGTTTTGTGGATCCGATCCATGGATCCATGGATCCGAAAAAAATCATGCGGATGTCTGAATGGAGCCTTACAGGGGGGGTGATCAGTGACAGGGGGGTGATCACCCTGATTACCCTGATCACCCCCTGTCATTGATAACCCCCCTGTAAGGCTCCATTCAGACGTCCGCATGCGTTCTGTGGATCCGATCCATGTATCCATGGATCCGTAAAAAATCATGCGGATGTCTGAATGGAGCCTTACAGGGGGGGTGATCAGTGACAGGGGGGTGATCACCCTGATTACCCTGATCACCCCCTGTCATTGATAACCCCCCTGTAAGGCTCCATTCAGACGTCCGCATGCGTTCTGTGGATCCGATCCATGTATCCATGGATCCGTAAAAAATCATGCGGATGTCTGAATGGAGCCTTACAGGGGGGGTGATCAGTGACAGGGGGGTGATCACCCTGATTACCCTGATAACCCCCCTGTAAGGCTCCATTCAGACGTCCGCATGCGTTTTGTGGATCCGATCCATGGATCCATGGATCCGTAAAAAATCATGCGGATGTCTGAATGGAGCCTTACAGGGGGGGTGATCAATGACAGGGGGGTGATCAGGGAGTCTATATGGGTGATTACCCCCCTGTCATTGATCACCCCCCTGTCATTGATCACCCCCCTGTCATTGTTCACCCCCCCCCTGTAAGGCTCCATTCAGACATTTTTTTTGGCACAAGTTAGCGGAAATTTTTTGTTTGTTTTTGTTTTTGTTTTTTCTTACTAAGTCTCATATTCCACTAACTTGTGTCAAAAAATAAAATCTCACATGGACGCACCATACCCCTCACGGAATCCAAATGCGTAAACATTTTTAGACATTTATATTCCAGACTTCTTCTCACGCTTTAGGGCCCCTAAAAAGCCAGGGCAGTATAAATACCCCACATGTGACCCCATTTCGGAAAGAAGACACCCCAAGGTATTCCGTGAGGGGCATATTGAGTCCATGAAAGATTGAAATTTTTGTCCCATTTTTTTATACAAAGTTGGCATTTGACCAAGATATTTTTCTCACCCAGCATGGGTATATGTAAAATGACACCCCAAAACACATTCCCCAACTTCTCCTGAGTACGGCGATACCAGATGTGTCACACTTTTTTGCTGCCAAGGTGGGCAAAGGGGCACATATTCCAAAGTGCACCTTTTGGATTTCACCGGTCATTTTTTACACATTTTGATTGCAAAGTTCTTCTCACACATTTGGGCCCCTAAATTGCCAGGGCAGTATAACTACCCCACAAGTGACCCCATTTTGGAAAGAAGACACCCCAAGGTATTCCGTGAGGGGCATGGCAAGTTTTTAGAATTTTTTATTTTTTGTCGCAAGTTAGTGGAATATGAGACTTTGTAAGAAAAAATAAAAAAAATAAAATCATCATCATATTCCGCTAACTTGTGACAAAAAATAAAAAGTTCTATGAACTCACTATGCCCATCAGCGAATACCTTAGGGTGTCTACTTTCCGAAATGGGGTCATTTGTGGGGGTTTTCTACTGTTTGGGCATTGTAGAACCTCAGGAATCATGACAGGTGCTCAGAAAGTCAGAGCTGTTTCAAAAAGCGGAAATTCACATTTTTGTACCATAGTTTGTAAATGCTATAACTTTTACCCAAACCATTTTTTTTTTGCCCAAACATATTTTTTTATCAAAGACATGTAGAACAATAAATTTGGCGAAAAATGTATATATGGATGTCGTTTTTTTTGCAAAATTTTCCAGCTGAAAGTGAAAAATGTCATTTTTTTGCAAAAAAATCGTTACATTTTGATTAATAACAAAAAAAGTAAAAATGTCAGCAGCAATAAAATACCACCAAATGAAAGCTCCATTAGTGAGAAGAAAAGGAGGTAAAATTCATTTGGGTGGTAAGTTGCATGACCGAGCGATAAACGGTGAAAGGAGTGTAGTGCTGAAGTGTAAAAAGTGCTCTGGTCATGAAGGGGGTTTCACCTAGCGGGGCTGAAGTGGTTAAACACAATAAAAGCACACAGCCCTATGAGACAAGTATATTGCGGACATGCTAGCGGCGATCTAGCTGTGCATGTCCGCAGCCCTATAGGCTAAAACAAGGTGACAGAATCCCTTTAATATAATGTGCACATATAAATATTGGAATGGCTCAAGTTCAGAGTGTAGCAGGCCAACAGCAATAAGAGATAGGAGGGGTGGAACAGGGGGAGAAACATAGTTGACAGGAGCTCTAGATAAATGAGGGAGGAAAGGAGACATCAGGGGTTCGGTGAGGATGAGTGAGATAAGAGAAGGACGGGAATCTGTGGGGCAGGGGGCAGAGTAGGTGTCAGGGAGTCTATGAACAGATTCACTGAAAAATGACTTGTGGTTTACGTCCCGCTATAGAATACAAATCACTGACTGAGGGAACGTTGTAACAAAATATAGCCAAAATGTATCTTTATTGAAGCTCCCTTAAAATACTAAATGGTAGGAAAAAACTCTACCAAAATTAAAACCCTCATAGTTGATAAACATCTGCCCACAACACATGGAAGGACTGAACCTCAAATAAACCACTGGTCCGCTGTAGCGCTCATGGACCAGTGTGTCCAGTGAATGTAGTGTGGACACGAATCAACCATGGAAGCCACATGTGACTACTAAGCAGGGAGTACGGTATTCAAGGAAAGCACTCAAAGCTAGTATTGTCCCTAGCAGTGCATAATGCCACCCTTAATAGTGGCTGCTCCTATGCTCACTCCCAAGCTATACAGTGGCATGTGTAACAATAGTGCTATTGCATCATATACCCGGCATATTGGCCAGCTTGTATGGTAAGCCAATAGTCCAGAGTACACAGCACCAGTTGATAAACCTCTGCCCACACCTAGCAGATAATTGGTAACAAATGCACGTGTCCACTATTGTATTGCTGGGCACGTGCATACATTTATTGCGGTGTGAGTATGGATCAACTAGAAAATCTAGCTGCCTGTATTGAGCTTGCCCCCCCTAGCTGCTTCATCTGCTAGGTGTGGGCAGAGGTTTATCAATCAGCGTTTTGGTGTCCGTCTGATGAAACTGAGCCAAACTGATCCGTCCTGACACACAATGTAAGTCAATGGGGACGGATCCGTTTTGGCTATGTTAAAGATACAAACGGATCGGTTCTGAACAGATTCATGCGATTGTATTATCTGAACGGATGTGTTTGTGCAGATCCATGACGGATTCGCACCAAATGCGAGTGTGAAAGTAGCCTTATGTACCTAGAATAGAATTCCCATTTAGTGCATTTTGATTGTGCAGCAGCTGTGTGGTTCTGCCGATATACCACTGCTCTATAGAGGGACAAACGTTATTTGAACAACTAATTTCAACTGGTGTGATATACCAGTTTCCCCCCCCCCCCAAAAAAAAACTGATTGAGGTGGCGGTGTTATATACCTAGAATATAATTCCCATATAGTGCATTTTCATTGTGCAGCAGCTGTGTGGTTCTGCCGATATACCACTGCTCTATAGAGGGACAAACGCTATTTAACCAACTAATTTCAACTGGTGTGATATACCAGTTTCCCCCCCCAAAAAAAACTGATTGAGGTGGCGGTGTTATATACCTAGAATATAATCCCCATATAGTGCATTTTCAATGTGCAGCAGCTGTGTGTGGTTCTACCGATATACCGCTGCTCTATAGATTATAGGTTTATTTATTAAATATTTATTGGTTGGTTAAACTTGGTAACCCCGAATAAAGCAACACGACCTATTTATTCCAAAATGAAAGGTGTGGTCTTTTATTTATTTTAAGGTATTTGATGTGGTATTCATGTGATCTATGTCCTCCATGTTCCTGGTACGTTTCTCATATGTAGCGGGTGTTCCCTGCAGACTATCAATGTGTGTTACAAGGTGTGTCCTGTGAGAAGAGCTGGTTTGGCTGTTACAAGCACAGTTATTGCCTGCAGGCAGTGTCTCCATCTCAGGAGCCATTTTGGAGTATACAGATGCAGCTGAGCTAAACTTGATGGGTAACTCATTCACTTTATTTAATTAGTTTTGTCGAATGGCATTTGATATCACTGTGCCATGTGTTATCAAAGTTATCTGGGTCGATTTTAGCACAGATGTGAGATCTTACTGCAGAAGTGGAATCACAGCAGCTTTAAAGTCTTATTCACACGTCAGTGTTTTTCATCAATTGGTTTTGACATGACCGACCCCTCATGAAGCCATATTAGCACGGCTTCATGAGGGATCGATCATGTCAAACTCGTTTATTCCGTTTCTATGAGGAGGTAAGTTCTAGACTTGACAGCGGCGAATCAATGGATGACGTATATCTGGACTTCTCCAAAGCATTTGACACTGTACCACATAAAAGGTTAGTATATAAAATGACAAAACACAATGAAAGTCAGTCCTGTGTTCCAATAAAGGCAAATACTTGCGCTGCTGCAGGCTCCGGGATAGTGTGGTAGGTGTTCACACTCAATACAGGTAATAGAAAATTTGGAACCGCGCTGCTTTAGACTAAATTCCCCGGTCACTGATGGATGGCATTGTCCGGCAGGAACGAGACGATCTTAAATGATATTGTTATATGCTTTTTGTTGAACAACTCTTGTGAGTAGATTAAAACGTTTTAAAATCATTTGCTAAAAGGTGCTTCACTATTGTGCCTATTCTCTTGAACCTCATAGAGGCTACTGTCTGTGGAAGACCGGACCTTGTTGGGGTGATAAGGAAAGGGGCTGGAGCCCAATGCCATCCATCAGTGACCGGGGAATTTAGTCTAAAGCAGCGCGGTTCCAAAGTATATAAAATGAGAATGCTCGGACTGGGAGAAAACGTCTGTATGTGGGTAAGTAATTGGCTCAGTGATAGAAAACAGAGGGTGGTTATTAACGGTACACACTCAGATTGGGTCACGGTCACTAGTGGAGTACCTCAGGGGTCAGTATTGGGCCCTATTCTCTTCAACATATTTATTCATGATCTTGTACAGTAAAAATATAAATGTTTGCAGATGACACTAAACTGTGTAATTTAAAAAACACGGAAGAGGACAGTATACTACTACAGAGGGATCTGGATAGATTGGAGGCTTCAGCAGAGAAGTGTCAGATGAGGTTTAACACTGACAAATGTAAGGTTATGCGCATGGGAAGGAAAAATACATGTCGCCAGTACATACTAAATGATAAAACACTGGGTTAGGCCTCATGCACACGACAGTATTTTTTCACGGTCCGCAAAACGGGGTTCCGTTGTTCCATGATCCGTTTTTTCTTCCGTGTGTCTTCCTTGATTTTTGGAGGATCACCAGACCAATAAAGTGAAAAAAAAATCTAAGTCAAGTTTGCCTTGAAAATGATAGGAAAAAAACGGACACAGATGACATCTTGTGTGCCTCCGTGTTTTTTCATGGACCCATTGACTTGAATGGGTCCGCGAACCGTTGTCCATCAAAAAAATAGGACAGGTCATATTTTTTTAATGGACAGGAAACACGGATCATGGACGCGGATGACAAACGGTGCATTTTCCGAGTTTTCAACGGACCCATTGAAAGTCAATGGGTCCGCAGAAAATCACGGAAAACGGAACATGGACACGGATGCACACAACGGTCGTGTGCATGAGGCCTAACACTGACATGGAAAAGGACTTAGCAATTTTAGTGGACAGCAAACTAAGCTGTAGAAACCAGTGTCAGGCAGCTGCTGCCAAGTCCAATAAGATAATGGGTTGCATCAAAAGGGGCATAGATGCCTGTGATGAGAACATAGTCCTACCACTTTACAAATCACTAGTCAGACCACACATGCAGTACTGTGCACAGTTCTTGGCTCCCGTGAACAAGGCAGACATAGCAGAGCTGGAGAGGGTTCATAGGAGGGCAACTTAAGTAATAACTGGAATGGGTGGACTACAGTACCCAGAAAGATTATCAAAATTAGGGTTTTTCACTTTAGAAAAAAGACGACTAAGAAGCAATCTAATAACTATGTATAAATATATCAGGAGTCAATACAGAGAGCTCTCCCATCATCTATTTATTCCCTGGACTGTGACAAGGGGACATCCTCTGTGTCTGGAGAAAAGGTTTGTACACATAGAAAGGGATTCTTTACAGTAAGAGCAGTGAGACTATGGAACTCTTTGCCCGAGGAGGTGGTTATGGTGAATTCACTAAAAGAGTTCAAGAGGAGCCTGGATGTATTTCTGGAGTGTAATAATATTACAGGCTATAGCTACTAGAGAGGGGTCGTTGATCCAGGGAGTTATTCTGATTGCCTGATTGGAGTCAGGAAGGAATTTTTTCCCCCTGAAGTGAGAAAAATTGTCTTTACCTTGCAGAGTTTTTTTTTTTCTTCCTCTGGATCAACTTGCAGGATAACAGGCTGAACTGGATGGACAGATGTCTTTTTTTAAGCTGTTACTATGATTGTGAGCCAAAAGCAGGAGCCTCCACAGACATAAGGTATAAGGCTGAGTTCACACGGGCGAGATTTCCACGCGGGTGCAATGCAGTAGGTGAACGCATTGCACCTGCACTGAATCCTGACCCATTCATTTCAATGGGTCTGTGTACATGAGCGTTGTTTTTCATGCATCACTTCTGCAATGCTTTAAAATCGCAGCATGTTCTATATTCTGCGTTTTTCACGCAGCCCTGGCCCCATAGAAGTGAATGGGGCTGCGTTAATAACGCATTGCATCTGCAAGCAAGTGCGGATGCAATGCGTTTTTCACTGATGGTTGCTAGGAGATGTTGTTTGTAAACCTTCAGTTTTTTATCACGCGCGTGAAAAAAGCATCAAAACGCATTGCACCCGCGCGGAAAAAACTGAACAACTAAACGCAATTGCAGCCAAAACTGACTGAACTTGCTTGCAAAATGGTGCGAGTTTAACTGAACGCACCCTGAACGCATCCGGACCAAATCTGTCACGCTCGTGTGAACTCAGCCTAAGGGAATGTTCTGCACCTGTTCTGTCTTTAGAGACACTCCTGGTTTTGGCTCAAAATCACTGATGGAAATCACTGACCGAACACTGACTGTGTGAATGAGGCACAAGGATTCTGTTTCCTTCGAATGGCTCATATGTAGCTTGTATGTACAGTCGTGGCCAAAAGTTTTGAGAATGACACAAATATTAGTTTTCACAAAGTTTGCTGCTAAACTGCTTTTAGATCTTTGTTTCAGTTGTTTCTGTGATGTAGTGAAATATAATTACACGCACTTCATCAGTTTCAAAGGCTTTTATCGACAATTACATGACATTTATGCAAATAGTCAGGATTTGCAGTGTTGGCCCTTCTTTTTCAGGACCTCTGCAATTCGACTGGGCATGCTCTCAATCAACTTCTGGGCCAAGTCCTGACTGATAGCAACCCATTCTTTTATAATCACTTCTTGGAGTTTGTCAGAATTAGTGGGTTTTTGTTTGTCCACCCGCCTCTTGAGGATTGACCAGAAGTTCTCAATGGGATTAAGATCTGGGGAGTTTCCAGGCCATGGACCCAAAATGTCAACGTTTTGGTCCCTGAGCCACTTAGTTATCACTTTTGCCTTATGGCACGGTGCTCCATCGTGCTGGAAAATGCATTGTTCTTCACCAAACTCTTGTTGGATTGTTGGAAGAAGTTGCTGTTGGAGGGTGTTTTGGTACCATTCTTTATTCATGGCTGTTTTTGGGCAAAAGTGTGAGTGAGCCCACTCCCTTGGATGAGAAGCATTCTGAAGATCTTTGTTTCATGAAGGCTTACCTTCATTATTTAAAGATGTATAACCTCACCTTCAAATGGTTGCACCTACAGAGGGATGGAAAAAACAAACGCTAGGACTGTGGTGGCTAACCTCCGGCACTCCAGCTGTGCTAAAACTATGACTCCCAAGTTGCACACTTGCTTAGCTGTTCTCAGAACTCCACAGAAAGAAATGGAGCATGCTGGGAGATGCAGTTCCACCACAGCTGGAGTGCCGGAGGTTAGCCATCACTGCACTAGGGTATTGCCTTTGATCCTATAATAAAAGGCAGGAGTGTGGTCCCAGTCAGACAGGTAACATTATTAGGGAGCTAGATTACAGCAGTGTGTGTTACAGATCCTGCAGTCTCAGCTCCGTGGGGAATCATCCTAAGGCTTCATTCACACATACATGGATTTTCACAGACCACAGCATTTTGGTGCATTCTGTTTCGTTCAGTTTTGTCCCCATTGACAATGAATGGGGACAAAACTGAAGCGTTTTCTTCCGCTATTGAGATCCTATGATGGATCTCAATAGCGGAATTGAAAATGCTAATGTGAAAGTAGCCTAAAATGGAGGCTAGATCTGATGTGTCTAAACAAATTCCTGCTTGGAAGAAATTCATATGCGACTTGACTTTCCTTTGGTTTACCATTATCGCCTGGATCTCCTGGAATGCGTTAAAGTGAAGACCCGCGCTGCCTAAACAAGGAATTTTTTCCACCGTGCTATAAGCCCACCGAGTTGATACAGGATAACAGGGCTTCCCAGCTCTGGATTCCAAACGCACCTCCTGGATTCCTCTGCAGGGCACCAAAAAAATCACACCATAGTAAAGCACTTCAAATGCAGGTAAAAAAACTTGTGGTTTATTATACTCACAAACGAGCTAAAATATATAGCATATATAAAATCCTGGTAGTAACACTCCACTGCCCGACCCGGGTTTCGCACTCAAGCTTCGTCAGGGGCGAAATCTATAGACATTGGGAAGCATGTCCTTTTAAACCCCCCCCCCCCCCACCACAATATTGCACAATATAAAACAAAATATAAAACAAAATACAAAACACTTCAGCAATCATCTGACCCACCCTCTTATTTCAACCCATAAGATCCACAGTAAAAGACACAAAAGTACTCATTTGTTTCTATTAAAACCAATGTATCCACATTTTTCATTCATAAACCGGTCACATGTTGCGATCAGCCAATCTGAAGTTTACAACCCCATTCATTCAGCACACACCCTCCTCCAACAGGTGCAAGGAGTATCCTCATTGAGCGTCAACATTCATCTTTTTATTCAACATAATGGCTCCAGTATATTTAGTCTTATTTTCTCACATGATGTTATGTATCCCTTTCACAGGATGGATCCTACAATCATACCAAACATGATTTTATATCGAACTCTGCATTTAACCCTTTTGGTTGCAGTGTGTTTAGTCGGTATATCCACTCGACTTCCCTGCGATTTATATGCGCTACCGCATCCCCCCCATGCCAGTGTGTTTTGACCACTTCGATTCCTGCAAATATTAATCCTTTTGGGTTCTTTTCATGACACATTTTAAAATGCAGTGAGACACTATGTGTGGTTAAACCTTTTGTTATGTTTCTAATGTGCTCTTGAATGCGCACTTTACATTTTCGTAAAGTGCGCCCCACATATTAAAGCCCACATGCGCATTCCAGCAGATATATGACCCCTTCATTTTCACAGGTGCAGCTTCCTTTTAGTTTGAATATTTGTCCCTTGCTGTTGGGTTTAACACTCTCAATGGATTGGACCCTATTGAGAAAGCTTCTATTTTTACAAGCCAAACAGAAACCGCACCATGTGAATTTGCTCATACCATTTTTTGTCCTCCTGCCCCCATCGCGGTCCCAATGCATTGTACGTAGAAGGAGTTGTCGAACCAACAACTCCTTTGGTTCGACAACTCCTACGTACAATGCATTGGGACCGCGATGGGGCGAAATTTGCCCTGAGTTTCGTCAATATATTCATGAGGTACTGGGAGGAGGAGATTATTACCCCACAACTCGGAGAGGAAAATTCCAGAGGGAAATTAACTGTCTGTAAAAGATTTATTGATGATTGTTTGGTAATATGGGAGGGGGAGAGGGAGGGACTTGAGGTGTTTATATCCAATTCAAATGTGAACAACTGGAACCTGCACTCACAAGCTCCATTAGTGCCACAATGATCAATTTCCTAGATGTATGCATTATAATAGAGGAGCTGGCTAAAAAACATCCCTAGTGGTCAATTTGAAAGAACGTACCGTAACTGTACTGACACTGAAGATTATAGAACCCAGAGTGGAATACTAAAAGAGAGGTTTTTGGAGAAAGGTTATAAAGAAGGTACACTAGAAGATTGTAGGATAAAGATTGAGGAAAATAGAATGGTCACAATTGGTCACAAAAAAGAAAAAAAGAAGAAGGATTTTCGATACGCCTTTCTGACACAATACAGCACTGATGTAGGTTTCATTAAGAATACAATAAAGAAAAATTGGTCTGTCCTAAAAAACAATCCAGTCATTGGTAAAGATGTACCAGCTCATCCTGATATTATTTTTAAGAAAGCTCCTAATATAGCAACTCACCTTGTTCATAGTGGAATACCGCCAGTGAGGACAAAAAATGGTATGTGCCAATTCACATGGTGCGGTTTCTGTTTGGCTTGTAAAAATAGAAGCTCTCTCAATAGGGTCCAATCCATTGAGAGCGTTAAATCCAACAGCAATGGACAAATATTCAAACTAAAAGGAAGCTGCACCTGTGAAAATGAAGGGGTCATATATCTGCTGGAATGCCCATGTGGGCTTCAATATGTGGGGCGCACTTTACGAAAATTAAAAGTGCGCATTCAAGAGCACATTAGAAACATAAAAAAAAGGTTTAACCACACATAGTGTCTCACTGCATTTTAAAATGTGTCATGAAAAGAACCCAAAAGGATTAATTTTTTCAGGAATCGAAGTGGTCAAAACACACTGGCGTGGGGGGGATGCGGTAGCGGATATAAATCGCAGGGAAGTCGAGTGGATATACTGACTAAACACACTGCAACCAAAAGGGTTAAATGCAGAGTTCGATATAAAATCATGTTTGGTATGATTGTAGGATCCATCCTGTGAAAGGGATACATAACATCATGTGAGAAAATAAGACTAAATATACTGGAGCCATTATGTTGAATAAAAAGATGAATGTTGACGCTCAATGAGGATACTCCTTGCACCTGTTGGAGGAGGGTGTGTGCTGAATGAATGGGGTTGTAAACTTCAGATTGGCTGATCGCAACATGTGACCGGTTTATGAATGAAAAATGTGGATACATTGGTATTAATAGAAACAAATGAGTACTTTTGTGTCTTTTACTGTGGATCTTATGGGTTGAAATAAGAGGGTGGGTCAGATGATTGCTGAAGTGTTTTGTATTTTGTTTTATATTTTGTTTTATATTGTGCAATATTGTGATGGAGGGTGGGGGGGAGGGGGGGTTTAAAAGGACATGCTTTCCAATGTCCATAGATTTCGCCCCTGACGAAGCTTGAGTGCGAAACCCGGGTCGGGCAGCGGATAGTTTCTACCAGGATTTTATATATGCTATATATTTTAGCTCGTTTGTGAGTATAATAAACCACAAGTTTTTTTTACCTGCATTTGAAGTGCTTCACTATGGTGTGATTTTTTTGGTGCCCTGCAGAGGAATCCAGGAGGTGTGTTTGGAATCCAGAGCTGGGAAGCCCTGTTATCCTGTATCAACTCGGTGGGCTTATAGCATGGTGGAAAAAAATCCTTGTTTAGGCAGCGCGGTTCTTCATTTTAACGCATTGGAAACTGGTGTGAATTGACCCACAACACTACAAGGACCTGCAGCGCAAGTATTCAATATTATCCAAAAGAACCACGTGACTGACTTTATTTTATTAGACATTTGGATCTCCTGGAATGTTTACTCAGTTAGTTGTGGCACTAACTGCAGCCCTTAGCGTCCAGTTAGACTCCAGAAAATGGGAGCAGGAGCAGATCCAGAAATCAAAGTGGAGGTGAGGTCTAATGTCCGATTACCAAGTGCCAGTCAGAACCCAGTGGAATAACAGCAGATATTTGAATTGGGCTCTCCCCAGCAATTTCTTTGCAACCCCCTCCCATGGCTAGTCAAGATCGCTCTCTCAGACCAGGCCCAGCAGCCGCTCTGTCTACACGTATATACTTTCCTACTCATATATACTATGTCATGTCACTGTATATTACCCTTGAGGTGGCTTTGACAATAAAATACTTTAGTCCTGATGGGCCCCTTCCAGGTTTGGGCTCCAAAGCAGCCGCTTTCCCCTATAGCTATCCCCCTGTCAGATCCCCTAAGGGAATTCTAGGGAATCTGACCTCTTCGATAGAAGCCTTAACACGGGCATTAGTGCACATTGCAAACCAGCATTGTCTCAGGAAGAAACCAATGTTTATCAAATCTGGTGCGTCTTGTGGTGATCAAGACAGAAACTCAGGAAGACCTGTCTTGATGGCTTCTTCCGCGAAATAATGAACAGGGTAGATTATTCTGGCCATTCCAATAACTCTGGTCAGAAAGTACACTTTTACATTCTTTGAGTTCAGGGGAGGTGGTCTCCTCAAGAAACCGGGGAGCAATATTTCTAACTCTTCATTTAGGGCACGCTCAAGAATCAGTCAGTGGTGGAGCAAACAGATATGATCACCACCATGTGCTACAGTACATCAACAATTGGCACAGCCTCAAGGTATTCAAAACTGAAATTTCAGAATTTTCTATTATGTAAGCCTCACAAAGTGACTTCAAACCTGAACTGGACCTTAAAAAGTAGGTTTTGGAAAATTTCGGGAACATTTCAAGATTTGCTTCTAAACTTCGAAGCCTTGTAACGTCCCCAAAAAATAAAATGGCATTCCCAAAATGATCCAAACATGAAGTAGACATATGGGGAATGCAAAGTAATAACTGTGACGGACTGAACCATCACTGGGGCTGCTGGAGAAGCCTGAGGGCCAGCCTACTTCCTACAGACTATGAACCGAGAACTATGGAGACCCCCTAAGACCTTTTGGGGTTACAAGGAACTATAAACCCTGATTTATGTGTGTAATTTATATGCCACATATTTCCTATTGCCCACTAAAAAGGCATGGTGTGGATTCAGCAACACAAAAAGGGTTAACTCTGCACTGAGACTCCCACTGATTGTGTTAGTGATGGGATTAAGATTGATTATACTAGCAGTCGACTCCTAGAGGAGTACATCACCCTATGATACACTCAGGAGGTAATCCCATCACATGTGTCTCCTCTCTTCCTATTCATTCATTATGGAGGGGGTGAAGATGTCTGTTTGCATGTTGTTAATGGTTGATTGCGTTATGTTTTTAGACTTCTTGAACTGTATATATACTGAGTTTATCTTCAATAAAGGGAGTTCCTGTTTTACCCTTCATCATGTCGAGGCTGGTGTTTGGGTAACTGATCGACACTGGGGTTTGCTATACTCTTGTATGAGCTATTCCTGCTCTCTGGATTTAGGAGAGGTTCACCCACTGGAGCCTTGTCCTAGGTCCAGGGTGGGTAGGAGACGGGGAGACCTCAACCAAGCTTCGGCGGTTTGTGGGGTCTGTGGAGGTTATGATGTCGAGTGGAGTGCTTGGAGTCCTCGGGAAGCACTAGGAGCATCAAGGAAATCCGTTACAATAACTATTTTTGGAGGAATTACTATTGTGACAACAATGCTGGATTGGTAGTGGAAGGGAGGTATATTTCCCCAAGATTCCTCTCCTATGTGAAGTAGCAGGTGAAAGACTCTCACCTGTGAGGTAATTAATGTAGCAGCACTGAGGGTGGGGATATAAAAGAGCCAGGAGGTCAGTCTCTCTCTCTCTGCCTGAGGACACAGAAAGCATGTCTGTGTGAGTGAGCAAACCATGAGTACTAGGTTGCTGAAGCCTTGTTTTGTGAGATGTCCGGGAGAAGCCCTCCAGCGGATAGATAGGAATCTTTGCTTAGTAAGTGCCGGACAGGCAAGATTTTCTTTTGTTGTTTTATTTTATTTATGCAACCTGCTCAATAAACCTGGCTCCAGGCCAGCTGAAAACGTATACCTTGGTGGCTGGTCGGAATTGTATGAAACATACAAGTGTCCTTTGACCCCAGTAAAGGCGATCCCGAGCTTAACCCCCCCCCCACTATGTATTATAGAAGTAGAGAAATTGAAACTTGGAAATTTGATAATGTTTCAAAAATTTTGGTAAATTTGGTATTTAAAAAAAAAAATGATTTTATTTACTCCATTTTACCAGTGTCATGAAGTACAATATGTGACGAATAAACAAATTTCAGAATGGCCTGGATAAGTAAAAGCATTTTAAAGTTATTCACACATAAAGTGACACTGGTCAGATTTGCAAAAAATTGCCTGGTCCTTAAGGTTAAAATGAGCCCAGTCCATAAGGGGTTAAAGAGGTTGTGCACCTTTCAGGTGCTCCTTCTCTCCCTAGCTGCTCTGCTGTGCTCCTACAATGTAATCATTCACTTTAAAGTGGCGACAGCCAATCCCTGGCCAAAGAGGTGACCTGCTCCCCTCGTCATGTGAAATGGTCATGGGAGCTAGTGCCGGGAACCAAGTAACTATGCTTCCCTTTGCAGGTCTGCCCAAGAAGATGGGTGTGCCAAAAACCACCCAAAAGGTGAACAATTATACTGCACACCACAGGGAATGGCAAGAACACGCTTACTTCCCTATTTTTGAAAGCCCTATGCCATGTACTGCTGACAAAGGAGACAATCACCTAAAAAACATGGGACTGGCGGCACTTGTACACAGGACAAAGATTTTTGTTCCTAATCATTGACATATTTAAAAGGGCCCAAACAAAGAATTGGTTGCAAATATTTATATAGTGAATTTCAAGATCTTTATCGGAAAAATCTGACTGCTTTAAAAATATTGTAAAGAAAAATAAAGAATTAATCTTTCCTTTTCAGTTAAATCACACATGGCAGATTTGTTGCATACATTTTGACATTTTGTCCTAGTCGTCTTTGACAACAACCCCATTCAAATGTATGGAAATAATATTTAATTGTAAAAATGACTGTAAAAATTTTAATATATAATTCTGGAAAGAGCTCCTGCCATAATCCTCAAAATAATCCTTCAGGAATCAGCCCCATCCTGCCCAGTACGTGTTACGGTGTCTCTGGTTATCTCTGTTTGAGATCTCCGCCATTAAGTGTTGTGGCTATGACTTGACGAAATAGAGAGTAGAGAGGCAGCTAAGGAAAAGGAGAGTGGAAGAGACGATGCTCCCGTTACACCAAAGCAGCTTTGGAAGCATACTATTGACATTCTAGGGTTGTTTCGGGTATCAAAGTTTTGAAACCCAATCGATACTTTTGTCTGGTATTGACCTTGATACCGGAATTTGTCTTTTATCGATACTAGGCTGTGCTACTGCACAGCCCAGTATCAGAGAACATGGCTGCACTGCTTTCAGCACGGCCATGTTACCTCAGCAGCCTCTCCCTTCTCCCCTGTGCTGGTGCTGCCACCAATGATAACTAACATTTAATACATTACAAATACAGGCGGCAGAAACACATTGCCAGCACCCGACCTCTGACAGGGAGCTGCGATCCGCGGCAATTAACCCCTCAGGTGCCGCACCTGAGGAGTTAACTGCCGCTGAGCACAGCTCCCTGTCAGAGGTCGGGTGCCAGCAATGTGTTTCTGCCGCCAGCTGTATTTGTATTAAACGTTAATTATCATTGGTAGTGCAGTGCGGCCCCCCCAGTATAAAAATCATTGGTGGCGTAGTGCGCCCTTCCCCCTCCAGTATTAAAATCATTGGTGGCACAGTGCCCTTCACCTCTTCTCATTGGTGGTGCAGTGGCAGCTTCTGATTGGAGCCCCAGCAGCATGATCCTGGGGTTCCGATCGGTTACCATGGCAGCCAGGATGCTACTGAAGCCCTAAATTATCCAGCATTACTTAGGCATCACCTGTACCAAAAGCTTTCTGGATAATGACAAATCTATGACAGAAGAGCAAAGATCTTTTATCCTTAGTTGCATCCAGTTCCTCTTGACTCATAAGGTCTTTAAATTTGAAGACCAACTGTTCCTGCAGACAAAAGGGACCACTATGGGTACTCGCTTCGCGCCCAGTTTCACCAATCTGTTCATGGGGGCATTTGAAGACGCCTACATCTATAACTCTGAGTACTGGACTAACAATATAGTTTTTTACCGTCGATACATCGACGATTAGATTTTTATATGGGATGGCGACATCCCATCCATTGATAGATTCACAAAATACATTAGTAGCAACAATTGGAGCATCTCCCTTTCAGATTTCATTGCGGAATATCTGGATCTGGAGTTAAATAGTGAAAAAAGAAGGATCACCACCCGTATCTTTTTTTTAAAAGTGGACTGCAACAGTTAGTCTTTTCCAGTACTCACTACAAAAAGGGGAAAATAAACATTCCCTTTTGTCAATTTAAACGTATAAGACGGAACTGCTCTGAAGATAAAGATTTTATCACTCAAAGCGAAGTAATTAGAACCAGATTCTTACAAAAGGGTTTTCCTCCTGGGCTAATAGAGGCAGCTTTTGACAGAGCCAACAGACTAACGCAAAAAGATTGTCTACCAAAAACAAAGGATCCAATCATTAAGAAGAAGAGGAACACCACAGCACAAACTTCTTAACCACGTTTAACAGTAACCATACATTGAGCAAGAAAGTCCTTTTCGAAACATTGGTCTAGTCTGAAGCCTGATCCTATTCTAACTAAGATCCTACCAGATAAACCACAACTCACATTCAGAAGAGCACAGACCCTGAAAAATCTGCTAGCACCAAGAAGGCTGAAACAACCCCCAGGCCAAGATGCACACTCAGCCAAACACACTCCAACAGGAAGTTTTAAATGCAAACAACCAAAGTGCCTTTGATGCAAGTGCATAAAAACCGTCACCTATTTTCACCACCATAACGGTGAAACGTTTACCATCAAGGAACATTTGAACTGTGGCTCTACAAACATCATTTATCTGCTTGAGTGCCCGTGCGGCCTCCAATATATAGGGAGAACAATCCAGACCCTACGGAATAGACTGAATAAGCATAGATCTAATGTGAAAAAATGTATGCAGCTCAGTGTTTCAAGACACGCCACAAATCACCATTTTGGTTCGTTTAATGGGTTCCCCATCATCCCTATCGAGAGAATCAAACCTGACGGCTACAACACCATCAATATCTTGTGCAAACGCGACATGCTCTGGATATATAAGTTAAACACATGGACTAAACCAGGCTTTTGAGATCAACCTGAAGATCCATGCCCCTCTAAGGCTTACGCCCCTGTCCTTCCATTGGAGTGACCAATATCTTTTGTCTTCAGACCACCGATTTAAATCCCTACCCACCAATTGGATTTCTCCCCTTATCGTCATCTCCTTTCAACTAAGGTGTTTCAGTCCCACAATGATTTTCCTCGCACCACCCCCCTTATTCCATAAATCCCTTGACCCACGTTTTTTCAGACCTTGTGCCCCTTCATCTCTTTTGCATATCACCCACATCCCCCATTTACCCAGCCCCCCCTTTCTCCCGCTCCTCTGACAACCTGTGTCATTATCAATATTATTCAACTCTACTTCCAATCATATCCCAATCCCACCTCAACATCCCATCATCATCCCACCCTTTTTTACCACCATATTACCCCTCCCCCCATACCCACTCATCATCCATTATATTACTAATAATTCAATCCATTTTATAATTTGATTATATTTTTATTGCTAAACGTCTTTACTAGAGTTGAGCGGACACCTGGATGTTCGGGTTCGAGAAGTTCGGCCGAACTTCCCGAAAATGTTCGGGTTCGGGATCCGAACCCGATCCGAACTTCGTCCCGAACCCAAACCCAATTGAAGTCAATGGGGACCCGAACTTTTTGGCACTAAAAAGGCTGTAAAACAGCCCAGGAAAGGGCTAGAGGCCTGCAAAAGGCAGCAACATGTAGGTAAATCCCCTGCAAACAAATGTGGATAGGGAAATGAATTACAATAAAAATTTAATAAATAAAAATTAACCAAAATCAATTGGAGAGAGGTCCCATAGCAGAGAATCTGGCTTCACGTCACCCACCACTGGAACAGTCAATTCTCAGATATTTAGGCCCCGGCACCCAAGCAGAGGAGAGAGGTCCCGTAACAGAGAATCTGTCTTCATGTCAGCAGAGAATCAGTCTGCATGTCATAGCAGAAAATCAGGCTTCACGTCAGCCACCACTGCAACAGTCCATTTTCATAAATTTAGGCCAAGCACCCAGGCAGAGGAGAGAGGTTCCGTAACACAGAATCTGGCTTCATGTCAGCAGAGAATCAGTCTTCATATCATAGCAGAGAATCAGGCTTCAAGTAACCCACCACTGCAACAGTCCATTTTCATAAATTTAGGCCCAGCACCCAGGCAGAGGAGAGAGGTCCCGTAACAGACAATCTGGCTTCATGTCAGCAGAGAATTAGCTGCATGTCATAGCAGAGAATCAGGCTTCACGTCAGCTACCAGTGCAACAGTCCATTGGCATATATTTAGGACCAGCACTCAGGCAGAGGAGAGAGGTCCCGTAACAGAGGATCTGGCTTCATGTCAGCAGAGAATTAGTCTGCATGTCATAGCAGAAAATCAGGCTTCACGTCAGCCACCACTGCAACAGTCCATTGTCAGATATTTAGGCCCAGCACCCAGGCAGAGGAGAGAGGTCCCGTGACAGAGGATCTGGCTTCATGTCAGCAGAGAATTAGTCTGCATGTCATAGCAGAGAATCAGGCTTCACGTCAGCTACCAGTGCAACAGTTCATTGGCATATATTTAGGCCCAGCACCCAGGCAGAGGAGAGAGGTCCCGTAACAGAGGATCTGGCTTCATGTCAGCAGAGAATTAGTCTGCATGTCATAGCAGAAAATCAGGCTTCACGTCAGCCACCACTGCAACAGTCCATTGTCAGATATTTAGGCCCAGCACCCAGGCAGAGGAGAGAGGTCTCGTAACAGAGAATCTGGCTTCATGTCAGCAGAGAATTAGTCTGCATGTCATAGCAGAGAATCAGGCTTCACGTCACCCAACATTGGAACAGTCCATTGGCATATATTTAGGCCCCGGCACCCAGACAGAGGAGAGGTTCATTCAACTTTGGGTAGCCTCGCAATATAATGGTAAAATGAAAATAAAAATAGGATTGAATGAGGAAGTGCCCTGGAGTACAATAATATATGGTTAAGGGGAGGTAGTTAATGTCTAATCTGGACAAGGGATGGACAGGTCCTGTGGGATCCATGCCTGGTTCATTTTTATGAACGTCAGCTTGTCCACATTGGCTGTAGACAGGCGGCTGCGTTTGTCTGTAATGACATTTGAGAATGCTCTAAGTAGCGCGTCTACCAACGTGCGCTTGTACTCGCGCATCTTCCTATCACGCTCCAGTGCAGGAAGTAAGGTGGGCACATTGTCTTTGTAGCGTGGATCCAGCAGGGTGGCAACCCAGTAGTCCGCACACGTTAAAATGTGGGCAACTCTGCTGTCGTTGCGCAGGCACTGCAGCATGTAGTCGCTTATGTGTGCCAGGCTGCCCAGGGGTAAGGACAAGCTGTCCTCTGTGGGAGGCGTATCGTCATCGTCCTGCCTTTCCCCCCAGCCACGCACCAGTGATGGGCCCGAGCTGCGTTGGATGCCACCCCGCTGTGACCATGCTTCATCCTCATCCTCCTCCACCTCCTCCTCATCCTCGTCCTCCAGTAGTGGGCCCTGGCTGGCCACATTTGTACCTGGCCTCTGCTGTTGCAAAAAACCTCCCTCTGAGTCACTTCGAAAAGACTGGCCTGAAAGTGCTAAAAATGACCCCTCTTCCTCCTCCTCCTCCTCTTCCATCATCGCCCTAAGTGTTTTCTCAAGGAGACATAGAAGTGGTATTGTAACGCTGATAACGGCGTCATCGCCACTGGCCATGTTGGTGGAGTACTCGAAACAGGGCACACAGGTCTCGCATGGAGGCCCAGTCATTGGTGGTGAAGTGGTGCTGTTCCGCAGTGCGACTGACCCGTGCGTGCTGCAGCTGAAACTCCACTATGGCCTGCTGCTGCTCGCACAGTCTGTCCAGCATGTGCAAGGTGGAGTTCCACCTGGTGGGCACGTCGCATATGAGGCGGTGAGCGGGAAGGCCGAAGTTACGCTGTAGCGCAGACAGGCGAGCAGCGGCAGGATGTGAACGCCGGAAGCGCGAACAGACGGCCCGCACTTTATGCAGCAGCTCTGACATGTCGGGGTAGTTGTGAATGAACTTCTGCACCACCAAATTCAGCACATGCACCGGGCAAGGGATGTGCGTCAAACCGGCTAGTCCCAGAGCTGCAACGAGATTTCGCCCATTATCGCATACCACCAGGCCGGGTTTGAGGCTCACCGGCAGCAACCACTCATCGGTCTGTTGTTCTATACCCCGCCACAACTCCTGTGTGGTGTGGGGCCTGTCCCCCAAACATATGAGTTTCAGAATGGCCTGCTGACGTTTACCCCGGGCTGTGCTGAAGTTGGTGGTGAAGGTGTGTGGCTGACTGGATGAGCAGGTGGAAGAAGAGGAGGAGTAAGCCGAGAAGGAGGAGGTGGCAAAAGGAGGCAAAGAATGTTGACCTGCGATCCTTGGCGGCAGAAGGACGTGCGCCAAACAGCTCTCCGCCTGGGGCCCAGCTGCCACTACATTTACCCAGTGTGCAGTTAGGGAGATATAGCGTCCCTGGCCGTGCTTACTGGTCCACGTATCTGTGGTTAGGTGGACCTTGCTACAGATGGCGTTGCGCAGTGCACACTTGATTTTATCGGATACTTGGTTGTGCAGGGAAGGCACGGCTCTCTTGGAGAAGTAGTGGCGGCTGGGAACAACATACTGTGGGACAGCAAGCGACATGAGCTGTTTGAAGCTGTCTGTGTCCACCAGCCTAAATGACAGCATTTCATAGGCCAGTAGTTTAGAAATGCTGGCATTCAGGGCCAGGGATCGAGGGTGGCTAGGTGGGAATTTACGCTTTCTCTCAAATGTTTGTGAGATGGAGAGCTGAACGCTGCCATGTGGTTGAGACATGGTTGAGACGCTTGGTGACGGAGGTGGTGGTGGTGTTGGTGGTACATCCCCTGTTTGTTGGGCGGCAGGTGCCAACGTTCCTCCAGAGGCGGAGGAAGAGGCCGAGGCGGCAGCAGCAGAAGAGGCCGAGGCGGCAGCAGCAGAAGAGGTAGCAGGGGGAGCCTGAGCGACTTCCTTGTTTTTAAGGTGTTTACTCCACTGCAGTTCATGCTTTGCATGCAGGTGCCTGGTCATGCAGGTTGTGCTAAGGTTCAGAACGTTAATGCCTCGCTTCAGGCTCTGATGCACAGCGTGCAAACCACTCGGGTCTTGTCGTCAGCACATTGTTTGAAGAAGTGCCATGCCAGGGAACTCCTTGAAGCTGCCTTTGGGGTGCTCGGTCCAAGATGGCGGCGGTCAGTAGCAGGCGGAGTCTCTTGGCGGCGGGTGTTCTGCTTTTGCCCACTGCTCCCTCTTTTGCTACGCTGTTGGCTCGGTCTCACCACTGCCTCTTCCTCCGAACTGTGAAAGTCAGTGGCACGACCTTCATTCCATGTGGAGTCTAGGACCTCATCGTCCCCTGCATCGTCTTCCACCCAGTCTTGATCCCTGACCTCCTGTTCAGTCTGCACACTGCAGAAAGACGCAGCAGTTGGCACCTGTGTTTCGTCATCATCAGAGACATGCTGAGGTGGTATTACCATGTCCTCATCATCAGGAAACATAACTGGTTGTGCGTCAGTGCATTCTATGTCTTTCACCGCTGGGGAAGGGCTAGGTGGATGCCCTTGGGAAACCCTGCCAGCGGAGTCTTCAAACAGCATAAGAGACTGCTGCATAACTTGAGGCTGAGACAGTTTCCCTGGTATGCATGGGGGTGATGTGACAGACTGATGGGGTTGGTTTTCAGGCGCCATCTGTGCGCTTTCTGCAGAAGACTGGGTGGGAGATAATGTGAACGTGCTAGATCCACTGTCGGCCACCCAATTGACTAATGCCTGTACCTGCTCAGGCCTTACCATCCTTAGAACGGCATTGGGCCCCACCATATATCGCTGTAAATTCTGGCGGCTACTGGGACCTGAGGTAGTTGGCACACTAGGACGTGTGGATGTGGCAGAACGGCCACGTCCTCTCCCAGCACCAGAGGGTCCACTAACACCACCACGACCATGTCCACGTCCGCGTCCCTTACTAGATGTTTTCTTCATTGTTATCGTTCACCACAACAACAAAAATATTATTTGGCCCAATGTATTGTATTCAAATTCAGCTGAAATAAATTTGAGGCCTAGTATTTAGGCGCTGGGTGACAGGTATGGATTTACTGACAGAATTAGACTTGGAAATGCACAGTAGCGTGTGTGTGAAATTATTCTGAATGACCCTATGTGCACCTTGAATATTATATACCCTTTTAGGGATAGATTTCAAATAGCTCTAATACAGCAGAAACCACTAAATTAGGAAATTGCTAAATTGGGAATTGTATTTCAACCCAGAACAAAAAATGTGCTTTGACGGACACTAAATAACTTGCCCAGCCACAACAGTACAGCAGTAACGACAGATTTAGCGGGATATAAATTTGAGGCCTAGTATTTAGGCGCTGGGTGACAGGTATAGATTTACTGACAGAATTAGACTTGGAAATGCACAGTAGCGTGTGTGTGAAGTTATTCTGAATGACCCTATGTGCACCTTGAATATTATATACCCTTTTAGGGATAGATTTCAAATAGCTCTGATACAGCAGAAACCACTAAATTAGGAAATTGCTAAATTGGGAATTGTATTTCAACCCAGAACAAAAAATGTGCTTTGACGGACACTAAATAACTTGCCCAGCCACAACCACACTATTGATGGTTAAATGCACTTGGTGACAGGCGCAGCTGGCCCCTGATGTAGTATATGGCCAAAAAATAAACAGACTATTGCTGGTTAAATGCACTTGGTGTGACAGCTTGACCAACCACACTACTGAGGGTTAAATGCACTTGGTGACAGGCGCAGCTAGCCCCTGATGTAGTATATGGCCAAAAAATAAACAGACTATAGCTGGTTAAATGCACTTGGTGTGACAGCTTGACCAACCACACTACTGAGGGTTAAATGCACTTGGTGACAGGCGCAGCTTGCCCCTGATGTAGTATATGGCCAAAAAATAAACAGACTATTGCTGGTTAAATGCACTTGGTGTGACAGCTTGACCAACCACACTACTGAGGGTTAAATGCACTTGGTGACAGGCGCAGCTTGCCCCTGATGTAGTATATGGCCAAAAAATAAACAGACTATTGCTGGTTAAATGCACTTGGTGTGACAGCTTGACCAACCACACTACTGAGGGTTAAATGCACTTGGTGACAGGCGCAGCTAGCCCCTGATGTAGTATATGGCCAAAAAATAAACAGACTATAGCTGGTTAAATGCACTTGGTGTGACAGCTTCACCCTGATGTAGGCTTTAGCCAAAAAACAACCACACCATTGAGGGTTAAATGTACTTGGTCGCAGCTTGTTCTGGCGCACCACAAGACACAAAATGGCCGCCGATCACCCCAGAAAAAAGTGACTGACAAACGGTCTGGGCAGCCTAAAAACAGTGAGCAATTGAGTATCAGCAGCTCAATGATCCACAGCTGCAGATCGATCACTGGATGGAGTCTTTTGGAGGAGTTAATCAGCCTAATTTCGCCCTACTGTCGCAGCTGCAACCTCTCCCTACGCTAATCAGAGCAGAGTGACGGGCGGCGCTATGTGACTCCAGCTTAATTAGAGGCTGGGTCACATGGTGCTCTGGCCAATCACAGCCATGCCAATAGTAGGCATGGCTGTGACAGCCTCTTGGGGCAAGTAGTATGACACTTGTTGATTGGCTGCTTTGCAGCCTTTCAAAAAGCGCCAAGAAAGCGACGAACACCGAACCCGAACCCGGACTTTTACGAAAATGTTCGGGTCCGTGTCACGGACACCCCAAAATTCGGTACTTCGGGTTCGCTCATCCCTAGTCTTTACCTATCAATCACCTTGTATTATCATATTTACATTCTATCTTCCTCTCATTTGGCTCCCTCCAGCGATTGGAGCGATCCCTATACAGCTGTGGCCAATGCGTTACCACTGCCCGCCCCTAAGCATCTTGTTACTACAGCACCCTACAGCCACCGCGGTGTCTCTTGTACATCCTGGTTACTATAGTGCCGAACGATCATGTGACCGCCACTTAGTTACTTGGAAGTATGGCATCATCGCTCCCAGCATCAGGTCACCCAGGCAACAGACGGTCACGTGATCGTTCCTCCCGATCACATGACCGCACATGTGACATGGAAGCACGACATCACAGCCCTTAGCTCCCAGTTCAAACCCGACCCCTCTCTTCAGCTGAACTTCGACACTTTTTAAAACTGCATTTCTAAAATAATCCTCCCTTATCTTACATGGGCATCACCCCCTATGTACCAGCGAATAGTACAGTTACATTATTCACTAAATACAGACATGTGGGCATACCTTAGCCCAACTTAGCATAACTTTATCTAAGCAATATGGATATTGCTTAGATAAATATATATATTGGTGGTAGATATATTGGTTCCGTCGTCGGAGCTGCCTGCCGGATCCGCCGATCAGTATGACAACTGACAGCATTTCTAGACGGGTGCGGAACAGTCTAGAAATGCATTGCAAGTACGGATCCGTCTATCCGCTTGTCATGCGGATGAACGGATCCGTGTGGCAGTCTTTTTCACTGTTTTCATGGTCTGCTCATGCGCAGATTGGAAGGACGGATCCATCCTTCAATTGTTTTGCAATGCCGGATCCGGCAGGCAGTTTCGTCGTCGGAATTGCTCGCCGGATTACTATGCTGCAAGTGTGAAAATAGACTTAGTCCTGCGACCTCTCGCCGTGCTGCGCCGGAGCTCCGCCTCCGTCCCCATCCCCATTATACTCAATGGGGACGGAGCGGCAGTCTAGCGGCACGGCCAAATAGCGGCAGGGCGGATCCAGGGTGAACAGCCTGTCGGATACGTCCTGCCGCTAGTGTGAAAATTCACTTACGCTAGTGTGAAAGTACCATTAGCATTATCTGTATTTAAGCAATATCTATATTATTTAAATATATATTCAATATGGATATTGCTTAGATAAATATATATATTGGTGGTAGATATGGATTATGTATAGCTGAATCAAAAAATATGATGGACAATTATTTATTTTTCCCAGGGGGAGTTCAATGTGGAATGTGTACTAGTGGGGGGGGGAGCAGGGCTGTAAGAACGATCCCCAGACGCAGAGGGGAACGTGTACAAACTGGTACCTCTAGCCCATGCGAGTGCAGGAGTGATAAACATACCCTGCTGCTGGAGAAGAGATTGCCTCGGCTCTGGTATTTACCGCGCATGAGCGATCGCATACCATCGCCGAGGCAGTGTGAAAAGAGCTGGAGAGGGGAGGGAACCAGAGGCTCTGACGTCTCGTTTACAGAGCCTGGCCACTCCCTCAATCAGGGAGAAGACTGTAAACGAGACGTCATCACCAGAGCCGGCTTGCTGACGTCGGGGGTCACATGACCCAGAATTGAACTGGCCAAAAAGTGAAAGATAGCTTATGGAAGTGATTTGAAGAAACTTTCAATGGACTATAATAAGACTAATTGGAATGAATTTATTTAAGTCGGATAACCCCTTTAAGTATAAATCACACCCTTTCCCAATTTTACATATAAAATATATAAACATATTACATATCGCCACGTCCAAACTATTAAAATATTTTAAAAAATCTCCTATGCGGTGAACGCCGTAAAAGAAAAAACGCGCAATTCAGAATTTTTTTCTGTCACCTTGTTCCCCCCAAAAATAGGATAAGACTGTTCGATTATGTGCCGGACATTCCATAAAATGCAGAATGCACGCAGCTTTTTTTGGCTTTTTTTTTTTTTTGGTGTGGTATTGAATGGTATCGAGTATCACAATACCTTTTTATGGTATCGAAACCGAATCAAAATTTTGGTATCGAAAAAACCCTATAACATTCACAAGTTTGCTGTGGGAGCTGAACTGGGCACTGTATTACAACCAGTCCTGGACACTACCGAGTCGCATGGGACAGTAGGGGGTGAGTGCCTATCTGCAGCTCTGGTGAATATCAGGAAATCCCATTACCAAAACTGTTAGGTATGTTTGAGGCTTCGATAGTGGAAGGGAAACTCCCGGATTCTATGCGACAGGCTATTATAGTTGTAATTCCAAAACCCAGACAGGATCCCGTTAGTGCAGACTTGTGTAGGCCAATATTGGTGTTGTGTAATGACGTGAAATTGTTTGCTAAAGTACTTGCTAACAGAAATATGTTTTAGAACAGACAGGAGTCATTCTGGGTAAAGCTATAGCTATTAATCTAAAGACTAAATTTGGGGAGGGTGAGGGCCTGGCACGTTGGGTGCTTTTACTTGACCTGACGCTGCCAAAGCTTTTGACAGCGTCAAGTGGACATATCTTTGGGCTGTACTGGGGAGAATGGGTTTCGGGCCTCAGTATATATCATGAATACCTTTATTGTATAATTCACCAGTTGCATGTATCCGGGTGAATGGAGAATGATCTTCTCCATTTGACTTGGAGAGAGGCACGAGACAAGGGTGCTCATATGTGGATGAGCGGATTGCGTTATACGCAGATGACATGTTACTATTAACTGAGTAACCTAGACAGACGCTTCTGAGGGTTATGACTCTTATTATGGATTTTGGGGTATACTTGGGACTTAAGATTAACTGGAATAAATCCGCCTTAATGCCATGAAGACGACCATACAATTTTCCTGTAACTATCGTGCCAGCTATTCCAATTGTGGAGACATTTAGATATTTCGGCATTGCAATATCCAATAGACCAAGTGATTATGTGATGTCGAATTTATTTCCATGGATAAACTGTAGTAAACAAAACATCTCAATATGGAACAAATTACCCTTAACAGTTTTTGGTCATTCAAACTTGGTAAAGATGATGTTGATGCCACAATATCTATATGTTCTACACAAGTCCCCTATTTGGCTACACGTGAAGTATTTTATTATTATGCAACTACTTTTCAGGTCTTTGATATGGAATGGAAAACCAGCCAGAATTCGCCTTGAGGTATTGCAGAGGGGTAAAGACAATGGTGGTTTGGCAGTTCCTAATCCGTGGATATATTTTCTTGCATCACAGTTCCAACATTTGAGGAGGTGAGAAAACCTAGTTGTATAAAAAAAATATTTAAAAAATCTTGACCGGTGATCACCCCTTATTTATTAGAACTGAGTGCTCAAAACAGGTCACCAGAGGTCTCGCCTACTGTTGATTTAATGATCAAGGTATGGTCTAAAGTAAAAAAAAAAGTGAGAAATCAAAAATGTTGCAATTTGCCTCATTTTGGAATAATAAAACACTGGATGAAATAGTTAAGTTAGGGGATTTTCCCATTTGGAGTAAAGCGGGAATTTACACTTGCTCAGATTTTGGTGGAGGGTCAGTTAAAAACTTAAGGTATGATAGCCTTAGAGAGGAATTCAATATACCCAATAATGTTTTTTATCAATACCTCCAGCTTAGGCATGCAATATATGCACAGACTAGAGAAACTGACCTCACAATTCATTCAGATGTTTTGATCGTGGAAGCTAACGACTTCTAGATCACTGTGTGTGAAAATCTATTCGAGTCATCCCAGCTAAATCTAAAAAAATCTTATCTACGTCTATGTCCAATCTTATCTACGTCTATGTTATAGTTTTTCACTATCATTTTGTTGTGAAATAGAATTATTTTTTGAACTTTCAAAACTTAATAAAAAAAGAATTTAAAAAGATGTTTTGATAGATGCGGTGTCTAGTTCAACAGTAAATAAAGGATTTATATCACAATTGTTTTTGATTTATAGAGTTTATCGTACTTCTGTGTTTCTCTATAAAATTGGAGTTAGGACAAATTATAAGTGTTCAAATGTGGGAGTCCTGGAGCAGATCTGATGCATGTGATGTGGGAATGTGGGAGAATGAAAGGGTTTTGGGACTCAATACTCTCACTCATTCTTAAGCCTCATTCACACATCAGTGATTTCCATCAGTAATTTTGAGCCCAAACCAGGTGCGTATCTAAACACAGAACAGGAGCAGATCTTTCCATTATACCTTATGTCTCTGGAGGCTCCAATCCTGGTTTTGGCTTAAAATCACTGATGGAAATCACTGACCAAACACTGACTGTGTGAATGAGGCTTTAGGATAGTCAAAGTCTCTGTACCGTTTACTCCTAAATCATGTTTCTTGGGTATTTTTTAAGATATAGAGACGGGTGATCGAGCATATCGTGAAACACAAAGAATGCTTTATCAGGCAAGGAAATGAATTGCCCGCTACTGGATCAAATCTACTTAAACTACCTTACATTAGCGGAATACTGTTAGCGGTTTTTCTCTGGCAGGTTATGATGGTTATATGATGAGGCTTCAGACCTCCAAACCCATGATTATTTCCCTGTGCAACGAATATCCCATTTGCTTCTGATCTGAGAGATAAGACAGCCCTGACTCAACATAGGTTGTCAATATCTGAACTCTTTATTTTCTAGCACATAGTTATAGTGTTTCTTGGGGGTGGGAACATTGTGTCCCTCAAGATCCAATTGCACCAATCCTCCTAGAACTCAGCAGGCATTGGGAAACATGTGTTTGTCAATATACAGTTGAAACTTTGCTAAACAATGCTGACATCTGCTATATACAATACATGAAAGGGTTATTTTACATTGAACAGGTTTTTCTCTCCATGCTAACGAGTTGAATAGGAAATCACAGGTTCCTGTCAATGTATGTGAGGTGAGATGTTAAATAGCCTTTTGGTCAGGAAGGCTGCTATTGTGTCCAGGACTGGCAGAGGGTGTGAAATATGTTAATGCGAGGTACTGCATTTCCACAAGAGATGAGGCTTGTATAATATATGTGTTATCTGTGATGTATCAAAAGTAAGATTATGAAAATCCCTTTCTATCCAACCATTGATCCCAACTTTTATATATATATATATATATATATATATATATATATATATATAAAAACGGGATCACTGTATGTTTTCCTCCATCTAAGGGTGTGTGTGTGTGTGTGTATGTATGTATGTATGTATGTATGTGTGTATATGTATATATGTGTGTGTGTGTGTGTGTGTGTGACACATGAAGACAATAAAGACTATGAAGGAGATGAAAAAAACCTTCTGTGTAATTTGGCGCACAGTAGGAAAAAATCTCCTGCATAGTGAAAAGAGAGAAGAAAGAAAAGTAAGAAAAAAACATAAGGCATGTAAGCTCTACACATAGATAGGATATTCGGGTTAGACCTTTTACTGGGCTAACCCCGCCCTCCATGGCACATGGCTGCCCAGTAATGTTGCAGATAGGCAGGTACATTCCACCTTATGCCTTGACCAATAGAAATTCTTTTTAGACCTGGAAGGACCACATTCGCACATTTCCTGAGAGTGCCAGTGGGTGGCGCTCAAACACTCACCTTCCACCACCACACCCAGAACATGCGCAAATGCTCCCAAATGAATCAGCCCTTTTTTTAAACAAATGTGGCCCTAATTGGACAGCATCTATTTAATCTGGTACAAAGATGCTACTAACCCACAGTGAATCTCTGTTAGACATGGTTCCAAAAGGGGGGATCAGTCCCTGAGGAAGGTCTTTTAAAACAGGGTTGACCAAGAAAGGTGATATAGCATTCACATGGACACCAGTCTCACCAACCAATGTTTCATGTTGGGGCACCCATGGTTCAGTGAGACCGGCATCAGCGTGCCATACCCCACCGTTGCTGATGAGGACCCGCTGGTAGCTTTCACTAAGAACATTGCTCTCAGAGCCAGCAGCCATTAGATCCCTCTCAAACCAATGGTGGCGGCTTTCACATGGGTAGCAGGAACCAGAGTGCTGATCTATAGACCTACATACCATTCCTAAGCCAAAAAGAAAGTCTACCATAGTCATCCTATGCTTAATAAAACTTTCCACGACAGTTCCCTCCTCTCTGCAATATGTCCCCTGTGTTCTTTGAGTCTCTTGCTGAAACTTCGGTTTCCTCAGCTTGCCCTCGTCGATTGTGGTGCTCCTTGGGTGTTATTGCCTCCATGATGATGCTCCATCCTTCGGTTCGATTCTTCAAGGAGTTGACTCTGAGCCCTGATGTGGTAAGGTGTGGCGTGGCGATGAACGCTTAGTTGGACATCCTTTCCATCAACGACATAGGTTGATCCGTGGTGTATCTGGGAGCTGCGATGAGGATGTGATTATCTGCACGTGACTGGGCGATCCGATCGATCAAACAGCAGGAGCATCTCACCAGGATATATATGATAAAGAGAAAACAACAACATGAGGATATATACTCCTATTTCCTTCAACCAGTTACCTATGGAAATCAGGAAATCTCAAACCACCCAAAGCTGTGAAAGGATTCTATCTCCCATTAGTAATAGCCCTATCTATGCCCTGAATTACAGTGACCTTATCCATATGGGCCTGGACTTTATCCCTGGTATCTGCAGTCCTCTCCTATAAACTCACAGAAACCCCCCCTTAGAAGCTAAAAGATAATCCAGTGCCATCTTTTCCTCTAAGACGAGGGTTGGGTTGGTGCACCTGTTGGCAAGGGAAACAAAAGCGAAATATCATCATAATCAATGTTTTTATTTTTTCAATCAGTTTTGTCATATATTCCTCTTGTATCTGCTATAAGTCTCTAGGCATCAGAATTAATGGACTCATTGTCCATGTCCAAATACTACTCCTCCCTTTGACCATAGACCCATTAGCGTCTTTGGTCATCCCTTGAATCTTTGATGCTCTTGCATATATTGTTCTACTGGGCTGTGCAGACTGTACAATAGGCTGACTAGTATGCTCAGACAAAACCTGTTCCCCAGGTTCTGGGAAACCAGAAACTGTGGTAGAGTCAAGTGTGCGCATATCTCATCATCTGATTCTGTTGTTAATTATGGGGGTAGGACAGGAGTTGGAGTCACAATGGGGATTCTACTTTGTTGTTTTGTATTTGAACTGCACAAGTCAGTCCAAAACTTCTGCACAGATAGCCATGCTTGGCTGCAAGTGTTTATATATATCTTACTCCAATGAGGGTCTCCTTTGTACCATGGAAAAGTGTCTATGTCATTCAGACACAGGCTCTTGATCATGGCCATATGAAAGTCTGAAAAAGACCCTTCTTTTGGGAACGGGTCAGTACATTTCATTCCTTCTGTCCATTTACACATATTATCAACCCAAGGATCAGTATAAAATGGACCTAAACACCTCTGGACAAACATTATATTTTTTTTTGACTTTCCCCCAATTCATTTTTAGGAGACAGTTTCGCCATAGAGATTTGCAGCAGACTCAGGGTACATGATTTTCAGTTCCAAATTTTAAAATTGTTTCTTTATGGGATCCTTCTTACCATAAGAATTGCCCTTTTTTTTTTTACTTAGCTAAAATATACAGTGAGATCAGCTGAATTTGAAGGTTTATCTAAGGATAATTATGTTTGTGTTCAGTGCGAAAATACTTACTGATAAACCTTATGCTTATCAGTTTATGTGTTTTGTTTTTTTTTTCTTCTAATTCAGGTTCATAACTACTCCTGAATTTATGGCAGATTTTAAACTATTCTGGATGGTATTACTTCTAATTCAGGCACATATTACTCCTGAATCTATGGCAGATTTTAAACTATTGATGGCCAATTTTATACCTTCAATTTCAGCATGAACTCGCATACAATCTATACATAATCTATACACAGTCTATACAGTAAAATTCAACCTTATACATATATATAACGACTAAAAATGCTTAAGCAACTATACAGCTATATACAGGTTTAGCAAAGGATATTCGTTGCACACAATACTGTTTTTCAAATTAGGGGAATACAGACCCCATTTTTTCTTCAGGAATATCAGATTCCTGCGGGACTTCAGATCCCTCTATTACTTTAGGAATATCAGATTCCTCTGGGATTTCAGATCCCTCTATTACTTTAGGAATATCAGATTCCTGGGAGACGCTTATCAGAAGCGCTTACCGGGTTCAAATAATCCACTCTTACAGTATAGGGCAGTAATAATATATATCTTAAATATAGAATCACTTACCCGATACTGCTTTGGCGGATCCCACCTTCTGACACCAAACTGTTAGCGGTTTTTCTCTGGCAGGTTATGATGGTTATATGATGAGGCTTCAGACCTCCAAACCCATGATTATTTCCCTGTGCAACGAATATCCCATTTGCTTCTGATCAGAGAGATAAGACAGCCCTGACTCAACATAGGTTGTCAATATCTGAACTCTTTATTTTCCAGCACATAGTTATAGTGTTTCTTGGGGGTGGGAACATTGTGTCCCTCAAGATCCAATTGCACCAATCCTCCTAGAACTCAGCAGGCATTGGGAAACATGTGTTTGTCAATATACAGTTGAAACTTTGCTAAACAATGCTGACATCTGCTATATACAATACATGAAAGGGTTATTTTACATTGAACAGGTTTTTCTCTCCATGCTAACGAGTTGAATAGGAAATCACAGGTTCCTGTCAATGTATGTGAGGTGAGATGTTAAATAGCCTTTTGGTCAGGAATGCTGCTATTGTGTCCAGGACTGGCAGAGGGTGTGAAATATGTTAATGCGAGGTACTGCATTTCCACAAGAGATGAGGCTTGTATAATATATGTCTAATCTGTGATGTATCAAAAGTAAGATTATGAAAATCCCTTTCAAATACAATAGTAGAAGCATTTTTTTTTAGGAAACGCATGATACATAGTATTAATGGTTCTTTGATCAAATGTCTCTAGGGAGTTTGGGATAGGATGGGAAAATGCATGAAGTATTTTTTGTGTCTTCTTTGATATTATAAATGAATGTTGAGATGTTATATTGGTTTCACTGGTAAAAATAAATAATTGAAATGGGTATATATTTGTTTTTTGTTAATCTGCCTAATAATTATGCACAGTAATAGTCACCTGCACACACAGATACCCCCCTAAAATAGCTAAAACTTAAAACAAACTAAAAACTACTTCCAAAAATATTCAGCTTTGAGTTTTTTGGGTTCATTGAGAACATGGTTGTTGTTCAATAATAAAATTAATCCTCAAAAATACAACTTGCCTAATAATTCTGCACTCCCTGTACTGTATGAGGGCAACAAGTAGACACTATACTGTATGAGGGCAACAAGTAGACACTATACTGTTTGAGGGCAACAAGGAGACACTATACTGTATGGGGCTACAACAAGACATTAATACTGTATGAGGGCCACAAGGAGAGATTATACTGTATGGGAGCTACAAGGAGAGATTATACTGTATGGGGGCTACAAGGGGACATCATACTGTATCACCAACAAGGAGATATTATACTGTATGGGGGCAACAAGGAGACATTATACTGTATGGGGCTACAACAAGACATTAATACTGTATGAGGGCCACAAGGAGAGATTATACTGTATGGGAGCTACAAGGAGAGATTATACTGTATGGGGGCTACAAGGGGACATCATACTGTATCACCAACAAGGAGATATTATACTGTATGGGGGCAACAAGGAGACATTATACTGTATGGGGCTGCAACAAGACATTAATATTGTATGAGGGCCACAAGGAGAGATTATACTGTATGGGAGCTACAAGGAGAGATTATACTGTATGGGGGCTACAAGGGGACATCATACTGTATCACCAACAAGGAGATATTATACTGTATGGGGGCAACAAGGAGACATTATACTGTATGGGGGCAACAAGAAGACATTATACTGTATGGGGGCAACAAGGAGACATTATACTGTATGGCGACTACAAGAAGACATTATACTGTATGACGGCTACAAGGAGATATTATACTGTATAGGGACTACAAGGAGATATTATATTGTATGGGGGCAACAAGGAGACACAGTATAATGTGTCTGTGTTGCCCCCATATACTATTGTAATGTCTTCTGCTGCATTTCAAAATAATACTTATCAGACCTAGAATGGTGGTTATCAGCTGAAGGAGCAAGCCAGGTGATTGGGCGAGAGTGGGCACATGAGTGCAGTCCAGCAGATGAAGGAAGCTCCATACATTACTGTAGTCCATGCTCCGAAATATTAACCTTAGAGGCTGGAAGAAGTGCAGCTGAGAGCGTGGACGTTAGCGCCACCCACACAAAACGGCCCGCCGCTGGTCAGTGGCCAGCATTACTGTAGAGGAGTAGGTGCAATCGGGCCCCTCCCTCCATTTTAGTTTCGATTTTTTTTTTTTTTCTGTATGAAGAGGCTGCGGTGCTTCGCGAGTGACACTGTCTCTTCCTAGGCCATATTACATCACATTCATCGTTCACGTGGCCTAGGTGGAGCTCAGACCCTTTCGAGTGATTGGGGCTGAGCTGCAATACCAAGCACAGTGCTATCAAATGGACAGTGCTGTGCTTGGTAAGGAGCAAAGAGGCTACAGCGCTCACTGGAACACCGCGGTCTCCTCAAACAACTGATTGGCGGGGGTGCCAGGAGTCGGGACTCCCACCAATCTCATATTGATGGCCTATCCTGAGGATAGGCCCCCAATGATGTGCCAGTAGATGCCCCCATAGTGTCCCCATGTGCCAGCAATGTCCCCAGTAGATACCCCCATAGTGTCCCCATGTGCCAGCAATGCCCCCCATAGTGTCCCATGTGCCAGCAATGTCCCCAGTAGATGCCCCCATGTGCCAGCAATGTCCCCAGTAGATGCCCCCAATGATGTGCCAGTAGATGCCCCCATAGTGTCCCCATTTTCCAGCAATGTCCCCAGTAGATGCCCTCATAGTGTCCCCATGTGCCAGCAATGCCACCAGTAGATGCCCCCCATAGTGTTTCCCATGTGCCAGCAATGCCCCCATAGTGTCCACATGTACCAGCAATGTCCCCAGTAGATGCCCCCAGTGTCCACATTTGCTAGCAATGTCCCCAGTAGATGCCCCCCATAGTGTCCCCAATGATGTGCCAGTAGATGCCCCCACACCATAGTGGCAGCAATGCCCCCATAGTGTTCCCTTTGTGCCAGCCATGCCCCCAGTAGATGCTTCCATAGTGTCCCCCATATGCCAGCAATGACCCAGTAGATACCCCCATAGTGTCCCCCATGTGTTAGCCATGCAGCCAGTAGATACTCCCATAACAGTGCTCCAGACAAAAAAATATATCAAGGAGCCATTGGCTCCTAACCTAGAAAATTTAGGAGCCAAATGAAATTTTTAGTCGCCAAATTTAAAATACATATAATATAGCTGGGATGCTTAGGAGCATGGGGTTTGTTAAGCTACAGCCCATGCAGTTTAAGGAGTTGTACACTCATTTCCATGACCTGTCAGACTAGCCAGATTCGCTTCCCGGCCTCCGCTGCTTGTCTTGGGTTTCTCCATGAAAATGTTTGGCTGCAGTGGCATCAAGACAATCTCTGGCCATGGTGGAGATCTGCTCCCCTTGCATCACATGACCATTTAACATAATGCATGGGAAGCAGTGGTCAGTCATTGGCTGTAACGCCGTCAAATAGGAGGTTTTCATGAAGGGACTCAAGACAAGAAACAAAGGCTGGGGAGCAAACGAGCCGGGACCCCGCACTGGGCATCAGGCAAGTATGGTCACCAACAAAGGTCCTGCCGGTCTCAGAGGTCCAGAAATTAGTGTATCCAAACCCTTTAAGGAGCAATTTTAATATTTTTCTTTAAGGGGTTTCAAACCAGTATTATTCTATATGTGACACAGAATGGGTTCAAATAAACTATCCCCACTGCACTCCTTACATGACAATCACTTTAGAGTCGCCACTGCAACCAGTGACCACATCAGCGGGCACCACGTGTTGACGGGACCAGCATTACGGTGGGGGTGGGGGCAGCTTTTTTTTTCTTCTTTTTTTTACAATAAGAAAAAATATAACAGATAAAAATATAATACTTCACGAGCTTTACTCTTTATTCTCAACCCCTCTGCTTGCCAGTCAGTGAATGAAAACCTCTTGTTTGCTGTTGTTTCTTGAGGAAAGATTGCCCATATTCTAGTGCTGCTCACTGTGTAACTGTGGCTGGACATGGACATTCAGTCTGTGAATGTCAACCTTAAAGGTTTCCATTCACTGCCAGCAAGCAGAGATGTAGGAAAGCTAGGGGACCTCCTCTGGCAGCTGAACTAGCCTGTGCTTAACACCTTATAGGCTGCTTCAGTACCATTTTCCCTCTTTTTAACTCTACAACGTATTTGGCACAGAAAGGAGCAGTTAAGGGCTCTCTGCCCATCACCCCCGTGTCAGTAAGGAGCCGTGCACGGACATCTCCGTCCTTTTCTAGAACGTGCGCAGTATAGGCGGGAACTTTTCTAGAACGTGCGCAGTATAGGCGGGAATCTCTCCTTGTCAATCTGTGTGCCTTGGGACTGCTGAGCGAACCCCTAGGCCTGGGGAGTCCCATTGTTTCATCATTCTGCCAGCAGTAACACGGACTGATGGGAAGGTTGACATCCGATTGCTATTCCCTATGTGGAAGTGAATACTGGTCTTGTGAAATAAGGGGAATAGATTATATGATTTATGATCAGAAATGGTTACTAGTCTGTGCATTGATAGGATTGCGCTGGTTTCACACCGGAGTCTGTCTGCAGGAGCTCTGTACTGCCGGGGTCGCATAGCATTATATTGATTTATGATGCTTTGTAACCCTTACAGTTCAGGAATGTATTGGATAACACTGACCGCAATAGGTCAGTGTTATCCAGTACATTCCAGACCTCTAAGGGTTACATAGCATCATAAATCAATATAATGCTATGCGACCCCGGCAGTGCTATGCAAACCAGGACAGCGAGTGTTAAAGCAGCACAGCCAGTGTTTATACTTGTTCTTACGGATCTCTGCCTTCTCCTTGTGACCCCATAAGAACCCAGTCCTATAAAACACACTAATAAATCTGCATACAGGTGACTCACCTCGTGTTATCAGCCGTGGACTGTGCGGCCCTAGTTGAAATGTCTCCAGCAGCTCAGCGTCACAGCACAGACTCAACTCCAAAACTTGCCAGACTGCTGGAAGCGGGAGCACAAGCCACGCCCACCCTCTATGCCGGGTAATCTGAGGGGCGGATCTTCACCCAGCAGAAGTCTGCAGCGTGTGTCTGTCTGCTGGATGAAAGCCTTTTTGTTTTCTTAGAGGCAGAGCAGCGAGCGGAGGGTCTAGGCGCAAATGGCGACAAGACTACAAAGTCTTGTCGCCATTTAGCAGTTCTAAGTCGCATTGGCGACCATTTTGGTCGCCATCTGGAGCCCTGCATAATGTTGCATATGTGCAAACAATGCCCCCAGCTTTGCCACAGAAAATAAAAAAAAAACAAAAAAAAAAACACTTACCTCCACCATGTCAGTGATGCAAACCTCTTCCGGCCCGAGTCCCGCTCTGCTATGGCTCAGGCAGTACGATTACGTCATCGCGCCACCTGCACCAGCCTCTGATAGGCTGCTGGCCTTATGTCAGCAGACTATCAGAGGAACAGGTAAGGGAGACGCCTCTCCCTTGCCCTGCTGCAGTGTTCATCTGCATCGCCATCCTGAGGATGGTAAGAAAGATAAATGTAGGGAGATGAGCGCTTCCACAATGCAAGCGCTCATTTCCCGCCGCACCGGTACTCAGACGAATCTCCGATCCGGCTGTAATTTTAACAACCGGAACAATAGAACCGGAGCAAACCGGCTGAATCCCATGCCTGCTCTTCTTGCCTGAAGCCTATGTCCTGGGGCAGGGGAGGTATGCGGCACAGCGTCAGAGGCATGCTGATGATGGCAGTGGGAGAAGCACCTGGAGAGCGGACTAGTGAGTAAGTCTGTTATGCACACACTACATACACAACACTTAGGGCTCATTCACACAACCATGTGTTTTGTGGTCCGCAAATTGCTGATCCGTAAAACAAGGATACCGCCCTTGTGCACTCCACATTTTGCAGACCACACAATGCCGGCGCTATATAGAAAATGCCTGTTCTCGTCCGCGATTGCAATGTGCTGTCCATATCTTCTGCGGCCCCATTGAAATGAATGGGTCTGCACCCGTGGATGCGGACCTAGAATTAGTCGTGTGAATGCACTCTTTCCCTGTACACACACCATATAGACATTACTAATCCTATGCACACACTATATACTGTTGTGCCTTTTCATAGGTAAATGCATTGATATCCAATTCATTCTAGTCAAGATGAATGTTCATTACCTTTAAGAGCCATGCTGGACTATAGTTACAATTTTGTATGTCTTAAGTAAGGTCACACAAAAAGGTTTATACTCTTCAGTGTTATTCTTCTCATGAATGTACCAGTCTGAGAAGAATACTCCTTGTCTACTTTAAAATTTATGACAGGGAGGTAAAGATAAGCTCTATGCAGCTGGTGATAATTACCTATACAATTAGGCATTTATTAATGAAGCAAAATATATAATATGTATGTATTCATTTAATGAGCCTTAGTCCTTAGCATAAGACAATCAGTAGGACATATATATATATATTACTATATATTATATTGTTATATGTTATGAAGACAACATGTATCCAGTATATTATATATATTTCTCATTAGGAGAATCTTTGTCTCTAAAAGAGTGTCTGTGAAGATGTATGTTTTGTAACAATTATTCGCCTCTTTGGTATGAGAGGAGGTACTGATATCTCTGAGAAAACAAAGCCATTGAAGTTATTTACGATGCACAAATAAACAGTGTGAGAAACATTCAGAGAGACGCCTAGAGGTCTGTCTCTAATTGCTACAAGTGTCAGAATTAATCCCTATAGCCTTGAATTAAAGCTTTTAAGGTCAAAATGTATATTATACCTTTATTCAGACTTACAGAAGTTAACCCTTTACACTATGATGCAAATAGCTTACACAGCAGTGCCACCTAGGTATCAGTAGGTGACATTACAATAGTAGCAAAAGTGCATTCTGGGTAAGGTTATGATGTCATTTCTTATCAATAGTCACGCCCATCCGACTATGATTGGAAACTTCCAAATTAGGAAGGTGTGTCTAACTGATAAGTTTGTGATCATAAACCATACACAGGGGGGAAGACACACACAAGAAAGAGAGGAAAGAGAAGTTAAGCTCTTTAGAGGGGTCTATCAAAATGAAAGCCATGGTGAGATGCGCTATGATGGACCACCCAGCTTTCCTAGGAGCAGAAGTGAGATTTCTACTAGGACTTGGTAAGAGACACAGAAAATGATATTTCATGTTATTAAGACTAATTTGATAATGTGGGTGAAATTATACCATTTAGATTGGCGGATAAATAAATAAATTAATTAATTGATCATCTCCATATTTGAGATGTAGTCTTAGGATATTGTGAGACTTCATTCTACCTGCAGAAGAATCAAGACTCATAATCTAGAAAAGCATTAAATAATCGCTTATATATATATATATATATATATATATATATAGAACATTCTTTGCCAAGCTAAGTGATGGATTCCCACAGGAAAGACTTATTTCAAGTCCTTCCCATTTAAGATATGATCTAGCAATGATCCTAGATCCCTGTTATTTGTCTTAATAGTCTTACCAAAGTTATATGTGTGAAAATAGTCCAGGATGGGGCGGAAGGATACAGTTATCTCTTCTAAGTTATATCCTTGAATGGATTTTCCCATCCTGAAGTCATGTGATGTGTGTAGTTGGTTAGAAGGGGGCAGAATGTATTTAGCATTCCATATTGATGTCTAGGATTAGACATGCCCATCCTGATATCATGAGGCTTTCTCTGAACAGAGGTAATGTATATAACTTATGTTTATATTTTGATATCCTAACCTAATAATAGCTTTGTTATAATGTGACAAGTTATTTCCACTCACATGTATTGTTAAGCTTGTAATGCTTTATATTAACGCTATATATATTTATTTGCATGTATCATTGTGTTTATTTACTTATATATGTTTATAACCTTGTAACCAATAAATCAGCATATTTTTATAATACCTGTGTATTATTGTATAATGCAGAACTACATGTTTTATCATTAACGTCATCTCACGTCAAAAAGAACTTATTTATCTGAGGAAATAGTCGGACTCAGATGTGAATTGTATCAATTAGCTTGTCTACAATTCACCAGGTCATGATTTTAAGAATTTATGACAAATTTTATAAATTTAATTTTTTTATGATTAATTATTTTTATGACCATAATTAATAATTCTTAATTGAATTATTACAACCCGACAATACCCTATTCACACACATGCCTCACTCTATATAGATGACACCATATACACACACATACCTCACTGTATATAGATGACACCCTACACACACACACACACACACATATCTCACTGTATATAGATGACACCCTATACACACACATACCTCACTCTATATAGATGACACCCTATACACACACATACCTCACTCTATATAGATGACACCCTATACACACACATACCTCACTGTATATAGACTACACCCTATACACACGCATACCTCACTCTATATACACACACCTCACTCTATATAGATGACACCCTATACACACACCTCACTCTATATAGATGACACCCTATACACACACCTCAATCTATATAGATGACACCCTATACACAAACACATACCTCACTCTATATAGATGACACCCTATACACAAACACATACCTCACTCTATATAGATGACACCCTATACACACACATACCTCACTGTATATATTTGACACCCTATACACACACACACCTCACTCTATATAGCTGACACCCTATACACACACATACCTCACTGTATATAGATGACACCCTATACACAAACATACCTCACTGAATATAGATGACACCCTATACACACACATACCTCACTGTATATAGATGAAACCCTATATACACACACATACCTCACTGTATATAGATGACACCCTATACACATACCTCAATCTATATAGATGACACCCTATACACACACACACCTCACTCCATATAGATACACACACCTCACTCTATATAGATGACACCTTATACCAGTGATGGCAAACCTATGGCACGGGTGCCAGAGGCGGCACTCAGAGCCCTCTCTGTGGGCACCCACACCCTGGAAAATGTCTATGGTGTACCAATATGCCTTAGACTTCTCCTGTCAGTCATTAGCGCAGGGCGCACTACGAACAGCACAGGCAGTGCACTGAATGTAGGAAGGCTATTGAAGATAAATGATGAAGTACATGGAAGATATTCTATATTGGATTGTAGTATTCAAGGTAAATTGCTGTGTTGGCACTTTGCGATTAATAAGTGGGTTTATGTTGCAGTTTGGGCACTCTGTCTGTAAAAGGTTTGCCATCACTGCCCTATACACACACACACACCTCACTCTATATAGATGACACCCTATACACACACCTCACTGTATATAGATGACACCCTATACACGCACATACCTCACTGTATATAGATGACACCCTATACACACATACCTCACTGCATATAGATGACACCCTATACACACAAATACCTCACTGTATATAGATGACACCCTATACACACGCATACCTCACTCTATATAGATACACACACCTCACTCTATATAGATGGCACCCTATACACACACACATACCTCACTTTATATAGATGACACCCTATACACACACCTCACTCTATATAGATGACACCCTATACACGCACATACCTCACTCTATATAGATGACACCCTATACACACAAACATACCTCACTGTATATAGATGACACCCTATACACACACATACCTCACTGCATATAGATGACACCCTATACACACAAATACCTCACTGTATATAGATGACACTCTATACACACGCATACCTCACTCTATATAGATACACACACCTCACTCTATATAGATGGCACCCTATACACACACATACCTCACTTTATATAGATGACACCCTATACACACACCTCACTCTATATAGATGACACCCTATACACGCACATACCTCACTCTATATAGATGACACCCTATACACACAAACATACCTCACTGTATATAGATGACACCCTATACACACACATACCTCACTGCATATAGATGACACCCTATACACACACATACCTCACTCTATATAGATGACACCCTATACACGCACATACCTCACTCTATATAGATGACACCCTATACACGCACATACCTCACTCTATATAGATGACACCCTATACACGCACATACCTCACTCTATATAGATGACACCCTATACACCCAAACATACCTCACTCTATATAGATGACACTCTATACACGCACATACCTCACACTATATAGATGACACCCTATACACACAAACATACCTCACTGTATATAGATGACACCCTATACACACACATACCTCACTGCATATAGATGACACCCTATACACACACATACCTCACTCTATATAGATGACACCCTATACACACATGCCCATGTGGATTAATCTACATTGGTATGACAACACGGGAATTGCGTATACGCATTCAGGAACATCAGAGTGACATTGCTCGGCATCTAAAGTAGGTAATGACGATAGAGAACGGATAGTGAAGCTCAAACCAGTTGCGCGACACTTCCATTTGAAACACAACAATCGCTGTCAGGACCTGAGGGTCCGTGGCATTGATAGAGTAAATCTAGGCTCTCCCGGGGGGTGATCTCTTCAGACGTCTTGAACAGGTTGAAAGTAAATGGATAATTAAACTCCAGACCCAAGTACCATACGGGTTAAATGACAAGGTGCCCTTTGCATCTTTCTTGTGAATGTCTCCTCCTTGGATCTCCTTGCTGTGTCCAGGTTCTTTTATGTTTTATGTAATGTATATGGTTGCGAGTGAGATGCAGTCCTGAGTGGGTTGTGGATGTGGTAAGGGACCAATCAATTTATAAATAGGTGTGTGGCACCAAGAATGGGTACGGATGACAGGTTTATGTGGCATTTCGGATGCAGATAGTGTATGCAATGGTGGAACCAATGGAATTTAGGGGCATTTAGGGAGATGACACTTATGCAGGGATGGGTGTGGTGACGTCACGTTGCTGTATGGATATTAAACTTTTGCTTACCAAGAGGGATTTTGATTTAAGCACCTTACAGTATTTTTTTTTTTTTTATTTATGCACAATTATTGTGTTTCCAATTTTTCTAAATGGTTTATTTATTTTTGCTTTTCTTGCGTTTTTATCACTATTATGATTGTACTCATTCATTCACATTTTTCTTCACTAGGGGTCTGATAGATATTAAAAATTCCAATATTTGATCTCTGTGGGCACAATGTGTGCATTTACAGAGGTATGAATATGTTGGATGTTATTTTTCTCCAGTCCCTGGATAGATCTGGTTACAAATTGCATCCTGGCACAATCTATCACATGATAGAATGTACACTGCTAACCATGCATTATGGTTTAATATTTATATGATACGGATTTGGTTGTATGTATTTAATTCGTAATTTTCCTTTCACAGAATCAACATAAAAATTGTCTTTTGAATCTATGTCGGTTACCTGCGCAGGCGTAGTTCCTCTACACTGAATTATTGCATAATCCAGTGTACATGACTACTATCTTTATGTAGTATGAGGTACCTGTATAGCGCAATTGCGCCTCAGATCCCTGCACTACATTAACATATACATATATAGGTATGATCCAACATGACGACTATGGTGCGCCCGCCGTTCTGCGCATGCGCCGCGTGTGGGTGCCGCCGGCCCCTCTCGGATGACGATTGTCGCGCAGGAAGAGCGTGACCGTCCTTCTCCGGACCGGCGTGGCGTCACCTGCTGTGCAGTTGTCATTGTGGTGCGCCGGGCGCCGCCAGTTGAGTACTCGCCACGTGATAATGCTCAGGTAAGCTATAATGGTGTAATTGAATGATAGTCCAGCAACCAATGAGATTCAGCCACTTGACCTATTTAGGGCATCACTCTCACCGGACCAACCAGTACCCCTTGAAAAAGCTGTACGCGAAACGTGCGTTGGGGAGTGGACCGGTGGTGTTGCTGCACTGTATATTTGAATCGAGCAGTCAGTATTTTTCCTTTTATGTGCTGGTTACAACTCCAACTATCCTACTGCCTCAGCTTTGATAAATGTGGTGTGTATTATCATGCTCACCTTGTGGCAAATGCTGATAAATAATGCATGTAGGAATTCTTTTGGTAGTTTATGAGCTATAATTTGTGGATACTACATATCCTTTAGGGCTCTTTCACACCTGCGTTATTGTCTTCCGGCATAGAGTTCCGTCGTCGGGGCTCTATGCCGGAAGAATCCTGATCAGGATTATCCTAATGCATTCTGAATGGAGTGAAATCCGTTCAGGATGCATCAGGATGTCTTCAGTTCCGGAACGGAACGTTTTTTGGCCGGAGAAAATACCGCAGCATGCTGCGCTTTTTGCTCCGGCCACAAAAACTGAAGACTTGCCGCAAGGCCGGATCCGGAATTAATGCCCATTGAAAGGCATTGATCCGGATCCGGCCTTAAGCTAAACGTCGTTTCGGCGCATTGCCGGATACGACGTTTAGCTTTTTTAGAGTGGTTACCATGGCTGCCGGGAGGCTAAAGTCCTGGCAGCCATGGTAAAGTGTAGCGGGGAGCGGGGGAGCAGCATACTTACCATCCGTGCGGCTCCCGGGGCGCTCCAGAGTGACGTCAGGGCGCCCCAGGCGCATGGATGACGTGATCACATGGCACGTCATCCATGCGCATGGGGCGCTCTGACGTCACTCTGGAGCGCCCCGGGAGCCACACGGATGGTAAGTATACTGCTCCCCTGCTCCCCGCTCCTACTATGGGATCCAGGACTTTAATAGCGTCCTGGGTGCCATAGTAACACTGAAAGCATTTTGAAGAACGATCCGACGACCAATCCGAAATATTTATGCACATGCACTTTATTTATATATATGTACCGTCAGTTCACCATCGGTCCCCTTGGTTTTTAATGTATATTGTAACCTGTGTCAATTGTTTTTGTGTGACCAGTGCTGATCATGTGTCCTCTTGTGATTTTCTAATAAATTATGTGACTTTTGGACTATTTTAGTATCACTAATTTTATTTGCACTAGACTTGTCTCACTTCTTCTGGTTGGTTATATACACACAAACATACCTCACTGTATATAGATGACACCCTATACACACACATACCTCACTGCATATAGATGACACCCTATACACACGCATGCCTCACTCTATATAGATGACACCCTATACACACGCATATACCTCACTCTATATAGATGACACCCTATACACGCATATACCTCACTCTATATAGATGACACCCTATACACACATACCTCACTCTATATAGATGACACCCTATACACACACATACCTCACTCTATATAGATGACACCCTATACACACATACCTCACTCTATATAGATGACACCCTATACACACAAACATACCTCACTGTATATAGATGACACCCTATACACACGCATGCCTCACTCTATATAGATACACACACCTCACTCTATATAGATGACACCCTATACACACATACCTCACTCTATACAGATGACACCCTATACACACACATACCTCACTCTATATAGATGACACCATATACACACAAACATACCTCACTGTATATAGATGACATCCTATACACACACGCATGCCTCACTCTATATAGATGACACCCTATACACACAAACATACCTCACTGTATATAGATGGCACCATATGCACATACATACCTCACTCTATTTAGATGACATCCTATACACACAAACATACCTCACTGTATATAGATGACACCCTATACACACGCATGCCTCACTCTATATAGATGACACCCTATGCACACACATACCTCACTCTATATAGATGATACCCTATACACACAAACATACCTCACTGTATATAGATGACACCATATACACACACATACCTCACTCTATATAGATATTTTTCAGTATGAAGAGGCTGCGGTGCTTCGCGAGTGACACAGTCTCTTCCTAGGCCATATGACATCACATTCATCGTTCACGTGGCCTAGGTGGAGCTTAGTCTCTTTTCGAGTGATTGGGGCTAAGCTGCAATACCAATCACAGTGCTATCAAATGGACAGTGCTGTGCTTGGTAAGGAGCAAAGAGGCTGCGGCGCTCACTGGAACACCGCAGTCTCCTCAAACAACTGATTGGCGGGGGTGCCAGGAGTCGGGACTCCCACCAATCTCATATTGATGACCTATCCTGAGGATAGGCCACCAATATGTAAATTTCAGAGAACCCTTTTACCTTATGTTATCTGTAGTGTTACATATGACTGCAGGTACATGATCGACTATATTATTTGCAGACGGGAAGTTATCACTGCTATCTGCGGTGTTACATAGGACTGCAGGTGACATCTACTATATTATTTGTACTCAGAGTCTCTATGTAACACCACAGGTAACACGGCAAAAACGCAGAAAAATATAGAATGTAGTAGATGTTACCTGCAGTCCTATGTAACACCCCACATAACACAGTAAATTATTTTGTTATGTGGGGTGTTACATAGGTCAACACGGAACATCTTTTATATAGTCTGTACTCAGATGTCACCAGCAGTCCTATGTAACACGCCAGATAACGGTGATAACTTTTTGTGTGCTGATAATGTAGTAGATGGTACCTGCAGTCCTATGTAACACTACGTGGTACCTGCAGTCTGCACTACTGAAAGCTTGAGCGCCCTCGTCATTCTTTCCACGCTGTTCTCCAACCTCTTCCTCTTATGGATAGGACACAGCAGCACACAGTGCTCCAGGCAAAAAAATATATAAAAAAGTACCCAGGAGCCATTGGCTCCTAAACTGAAAAATGTAGGAGCCAGATTTGGCAAACTTAAAATACATAATATTATAATAAAAAAGACTTGGAGCAGAAGATGAGACGCCGATCACAGTAGTAAGCCAGCACTATATATAGGAGAATACAGCACCATATGCCTCTTACATACAGTGACATCTCCTGTCATGTAGACCTTCTCTTTCCTCTTCTCCTCCGTTTGACCCAGACCGCCATGAATAATTTTTATTCAGCCACATCTCGTCTTTACAGAGTGTGTTACACAGACATGTTAGGCTACTTTCACACTTGCGTTCAGAGCGGATCCGTTTGGGGTCGGCACAGACAGATCCGCTCATATAATGCAGACAATGGGATCCGTTCAGAACGGATCCGTCTGCATTATATTTAAAAAAATATTCTAAGTGTGAAGGTAGGCCGGACGGATCCGTCCAGACTTTACATTGAAAGTCAATGGGTGACGGATCCGTTTGAAAATTGAGCCATATTGTGTCAACTTCAAACAGATCTGTCCCCATTGACTTAAATTGTAAGTCTGGACGGATCCGTTTGCCTCCGCACGGCCAGGCGGACACCCGAACGCTGCAAGCAGCGTTCAGGTGTCCGCCTGCTGAGCGGAGCGGAGGCCAAACGCTGCCAGACTGATGCATTCTGAGCGGATCCGCATCCACTCAGAATGCATTAGGGCAGTACGGATGCGTTCGGGGCCGCTTGTGAGAGTCTTCAAACGGAACTCACAAGCGGAGCCCCGAACGCTAATGTGAAAGTAGCCTTAGATTTCTCCATTTTTCCATCAACCTCCCCATCCTGGTGTCCCGACTATGTCATCCTGCTGCCACTCCCAATACTGTGCCCGTTGTGTTCCCCAATGCCCCAGGTACTATACTGCTGTAACAATAGTGAACCCAGTAGATATAATTGGGGTCATTTATCAAACTGGTGTAAAGTAGAACTGGATCTGATTCCACCTTTCATTTTCCAAAGGAGTTGTCAAAAATTAAAGGAGAATCCGATTGGTTGCTATGGGCAACTAAGCCAGTTTGATAAATGACCCCAAATGTCCCTATAGTGTCTACAGCAATTATAATGCCCCCTAGAGATCCCCCCATTAATCATATTAACACCCTATATTGTGCTCCAGGTATGTTCCCTAATATATACCTGTATTAGAAATGCCCCTATAGTGTCCCCCCACACTGTCCCCATATAGTAATTTGCCCCCACACAGTAAATTCCCCCGCACTGCCTCCACATAGTAATCCCCCATAGTAATTTACCCCCATGCAGTCCCCATATAGTAATTTGCCCACACACTGCCCCCCATGTAGTAATTTGCCCACACACTGCCCCCATGTAGTAATATGTCCTCCTGGGCTCCCCAGTAAGGTCCCCCAAAATTGGCACACATGCACATAAAAAAATCTGAAAAGCTAATACCTGTGTCAAGGCGGTCGCTTGCATATAGTACGGGCCGGGATATTGAGGCAGGCGCGCACACGTCACTGTGCAGTGGTTTGGCACAGGCGCATGATGACGTGACCATGCCTGCCTGCGCTGGTATTGTACTACCGCATAGGCCTGAAACCTATGGTGGTGATCGGCAGCGGGGCAGGGAACTATGCGCTGCATACACCACTGCAGTATGTGGGTGTTTGGGTCGGCCTGTCGACCCAAATGCCCCTGTTAGAATCTGCAATTGTGTGCTGCCTGGGCAGAGGAGTTATGCAGGCTACAGGGCCATGGCGGCATGTTCCAGTGCTGCCGCTGGGAGGAGAAGTCAAATTGAAGTAGCTGCCAGGACTTCAGTAGCGAACAGCCTGGCACCCCAAACATCGGGGCTTTGGGTAGAGTCCCAGACTGTTCCACTACTATGATAACCAAACATTTCTTTCACACTGTAATAGAATTTACCAAGTAATAGACTAGCCCAGTGATGGCGAACCTTTTACAGACTGAGTGCCCAAAAGGCAACATAAACCCACTTATTTATCGCAAAGTGCCAACATAGTCCAATATAGAATATCTTACATGTACTTTATCATTTATTTACAATATCCTGCCTACATTCAGTGCGCTGCCTGTGCTGTTCATAGTGCGCCCTGCGCTGCTGAATGGCAGGAGAAGTCTGTACACCATAGACTTTTTCCAGGGTGTGGGTACCCACAGAGAGGGCTCTTAGTGCCGCCTCTGGCACCCGTGCCATAGGTTCGCCATCACTGGACTAGCCCCTCGCTGCTGTACCAGACCTGGCTCGGCCACTCCCCTATTTACCTACTTACACAGAAAAAACTATTTTGACATAGGAGCAGCAGCGCAACCTGGTCTGTGGGTGGGGTTAATAGTAGGCGGAGGGAAAGCAGGTTAGCAGCACAGCTGAGGATGACATCGGTAATACAGCTCCATCTAGTGCCAGTTTTTAGTATAGTGTGTTTATGTGGTTTTAATTCTATCTCACGCGTTGCCCACAGGGGCCTGACTGTGCTCCACACATAAACACAGGTGCAGCCTTAGGATAAATGACACCCTGTGCGGAATTTTCTTTATGTGCCGCCCCCCCAATGATAAGAGAAATATCACTATATACCTACCTTTACCCTATACACACACACACTATAGAGACTGCACATACCGTACACACTCTATATACATACTGTATAGACTTAAATTACTTTAAACACACTATAGAAATTATAATTACCGTAAACATACACACACAGAATAGACTACAATTACACAGCACTAACTTACCCTATATACACACACTATATATACTACACCCTATACACAAGCTATATAGACTACAATTTAAAGAGGCCCTGGAAAAAATACTAAATGTGGTTGTAGGCAGACCCAGATTTACAGGAGGTGCAGCCAATATACTTCTCCTAGGAGAACCAAATACCACAGTGCAGCACTAAATACTGCCCCAGGAGAACCAAATACCATAGTGCAGCACAATATACTGCCCAAGCAGAACCAGATACCACAGTGCAGCACTATATACCACACTGCAGTACATTATACCGCCCCAGCAGAAACAAATCCCACAGTGCAGCACAATATACTGTCACAGCAGACCTTCTGCAGAGATTATATATTGTGCTGCACATTAGTATTTGGTCTGCAGCAGATGTAGCGCCCCATTTACACAAAATACCTCTCAAGAAGCTGCCCCTCTGTGGTGGCCAGTGCCAACTTCCATGTTCTGTCTTCCTTCTCCTTCGATTGGCTCTAATTAAAATATGGAGGATGGGGATGAGGACATAAGATGCAAGCAACAGCACAGAGCCAGCCGCACCATCAGCTACCATACATGCAGGAGAAGTCAGCACTACATATGTCTTACTGTACATCGAGTGATGTCTCTTCTGATACAGAAATTCTCTTTTTCCTCATCTTCATTCAGACTAAACGTCTCATGTAGACGTTCTATTTCCTCATCTTCTCCATTCTGCCATAATGACTTCTTTCAGCCTTGTCTTGTTTCTGCAGAGTTTACCACACAAACATCTCACAATCCTCACTTTCCCATCATCTTCCTGACCCTGATGCCCAATACTTCTGCCAGTATTAATAATGTCCTCTATAGTGCACTCCGTAATAATAATGTCCTCATAGTTCCCCTTATAATAATAATGCTCCCTATTGTGCCCCAGGTAAAATAATGCTCCCAATACTTCCTCAAGCAATAATACCACATATAGTGCCTCTTGTAATAATAATTGCCCTTATAGTGTCCTTAGTAATAATACCCTCCACAATACCCCTGATTATAATAATACCCCCTATTATGCCTCCAATAATAATAAGGGGCACACAGTTCCCCCAGAAATACTTATGCTCCCAATTGTGTCTCTGGTAATAATAACAACCTCCCAGTGCCCCAAACAACGTCTATCTCCACTGCCCCAGTAATGTCCATTCCCACTGACCGTTCCCTGTCATAGTCCCGTTCCCCACCACTGTCTGTGATGCAGGCCGCAGGCCTCTTCTTGATGAAGCCTATGTCCTGGGGCAGGTATGGGGCACAGCGTCAGAGGCATGCTGATTATGGCAGTGGGAGAAGCACCTGGAGGGCGGACTAGTAAGTAAGTCTGTAATGCACACACTACATACACAACACTTAGGGCTCATTCACACAACCAGAAGTGTTTTGCGGTCTGCAAATTGCTGATCCGCAAAACAAGGATACCGGCCTTGTGCACTCCACATTTTGCAGACCACACAATGCCGGCGCTATATAGAAAATGCCTGTTCTCGTCTGCGATTGCAATGTGCTGTCCACAACTTCTGTGGCCCCACTGAAATGAATGGGTCTACACCCGTGGATGCGGACCTAGAATTACAGTCATGTGAATGCACTCTTTCCCTGTACACACACCATATAGACATTACTAATCCTATGCACGCACTATATACCCTATTCACACATACCTCACTCTATATAGATGACACCCTATACACACACATACCTCACTGTATATACAGACGTGGACAAAATTGTTGGTACCCTTTGGTCAATGAAAGAAAAAGTCACAATGGTCACAGAAATAACTTTAATCTGACAAAAGTAATAATAAATTAAAATTCTATAAATGTTAACCAATGAAAGTCAGACATTGTTTTTCAACCATGCTTCAACAGAATTATGTAAAAAAATAAACTCATGAAACAGGCATGGACAAAAATGATGGTACCCCTAACTTAATATTTTGTTGCGCAACCTTTTGAGGCAATCACTGCAATCAAACGCTTCCTGTAACTGTCAATGAGACATCTGCACCTCTCAGCAGGTATTTTGGCCCACTCCTCATGAGCAAACTGCTCCAGTTGTGTCCGGTTTGAAGGGTGCCTTTTCCAGACTGCATGTTTCAGCTCCTTCCAAAGATGCTCAATAGGATTGAGGTCAGGGCTCATAGAAGGCCACTTTAGAATAGTCCAATTTTTTCCTCTTAGCCATTCTTGGGTGTTTTTAGCGGTGTGTTTTGGGTCATTGTCCTGTTGCAAGACCCATGACCTGCGACTGAGACCAAGCTTTCTGACACTGGCTAGTACATTTCTCTCTAGAATTCCTTGATAGTCTTGAGATTTCATTGTACCCTGCACAGATTCAAGACACCCTGTGCCAGACGCAGCAAAGCAGCCCCAGAACATAACAGAGCCTCCTCCATGTTTCACAGTAGGGACAGTGTTCTTTTCTTGATATGCTTCATTTTTTCGTCTGTGAACATACAGCTGATGTGCCTTGGCAAAAACTTCGATTTTTGTCTCATCTGTCCACAGGACATTCTCCCAGAAGCTTTGTGGCTTGTCAACATGTAGTTTGGCATATTCCAGTCTTGCTTTTTTATGATTCGTTTTCAACAATGGTGTCCTCCTTGGTCGTCTCCCATGTAGTCCACTTTGGCTCAAACAACGACGGATGGTGCGATCTGACACTGATGTTCCTTGAGCATGAAGTTCACCTTGAATCTCTTTAGAAGTCTTTCTAGGCTCTTTTGTTACCATTCGGATTATCCGTCTCTTAGATTTGTCATCAATTTTCCTCCTGCGGCCACGTCCAGGGAGGTTGGCTACAGTCCCATGGATCTTAAACTTATGAATAATATGTGCAACTGTACTCACAGGAACATCTAGTTGCTTGGAGATGGTCTTATAGCCTTTACCTTTAACATGCTTGTCTATCATTTTCTTTCTGATCTCTTGAGACAGCTCTTTCCTTTGCTTCCTCTGGTCCATGTCGAGTGTGGTACACACCATATCACCAAACAACACAGTGATTACCTGGAGCCATATATATAGGCCCAATGGCTGATTACAAGGTTGTAGACACCTGTGATGCTAATTAGTGGACACACCTTGAATTAACATGTCCCTTTGGTCACATTATGTTCTGTGTTTTCTAGGGGTACCATCATTTTTGTCCATGCCTGTTTCATGAGTTTATTTTTTTACATAATTCTGTTGAAGCATGGTTGAAAAACAATGTCTGACTTTCATTGGTTAACATTTATAGAATTTTAATTTATTATTACTTTTGTCAGATTAACCACTTAAGGACCACAGGTTTATACCCCCCTAGTGACCAGGCCCTTTTTTACAAATCGGCACTCCACAACTTTAGCGGTTTATTGCTCGGTCATGCAACTTACCACCCAAATGAATTTTACCTCCTTTTCTTCTCACTAATAGAGCTTTCATTTGGTGGTATTTCATTGCCGCTGACATTTTTACTTTTTTTGTTATTAATCAAAATTTAACGATTTTTTTGCAAAAAAATGACATTTTTCACTTTCAGCTGTAAAATTTTGCAAAAAAAACGACATCCATATATACATTTTTCGCCAAATTTATTGTTCTACATGTCTTTGATAAAAAAAAAATGTTTGGGCAAAAAAAAAATGGTTTGGGTAAAAGTTATAGCATTTACAAACTATGGTACAAAAATGTGAATTTCCGCTTTTTGAAACAGCTCTGACTTTCTGAGCACCTGTCATGATTCCTGAGGTTCTACAATGCCCAAACAGTAGAAAACCCCCACAAATGACCCCATTTCGGAAAGTAGACACCCTAAGGTATTCGCTGATGGGCATAGTGAGTTCATAGAACTTTTTATTTTTTGTCACAAGTTAGCGGAAAATGATGATGATTTTATTTTTTTTATTTTTTCTTACAAAGTCTCATATTCCACTAACTTGCGACAAAAAATAAAAAATTCTAAAAACTTGCCATGCCCCTCACGGAATACCTTGGGGTGTCTTCTTTCCAAAATGGGGTCACTTGTGGGGTAGTTATACTGCCCTGGCAATTTAGGGGCCCATATGTGTGAGAAGAACTTTGCAATCAAAATGTGTAAAAAATGACCGGTGAAATCCGAAAGGTGCACTTTGGAATATGTGCCCCTTTGCCCACCTTGGCAGCAAAAAAGTGTGACACATCTGGTATCGCCGTACTCAGGAGAAGTTGGGGAATGTGTTTTGGGGTGTCATTTTACATATACCCATGCTGGGTGAGAAAAATATCTTGGTCAAATGCCAACTTTGTATAAAAAAATGGGAAAAGTTGTCTTTTGCCAAGATATTTCTCTCACCCAGCATGGGTATATGTAAAATGACACCCCAAAACACATTCCCCAACTTCTCCTGAGTACGGCGATACCAGATGTGTCACACTTTTTTGCTGCCAAGGTGGGCAAAGGGGCACATATTCCAAAGTGCACCTTTCAGATTTTGCAGGCCATTTTTTACACATTTTGATTGCAAGGTACTTCTCACACATTTGGGCCCCTAAATTGCCAGGGCAGTATAACTACGCCACAAGTGACCCCATTTTGGAAAGAAGACACCCCAAGGTATTCCGTGAGGGGCACGGCGAGTTCCTAGAATGTTTTATTTTTTGTCACAAGTTAGCGGAAAATGATGATTTTTCTTTTTTTTTCTTTTTTCCTTACAAAGTCTCATATTCCACTAACTTGCGACAAAAAATAAAAAATTCTAGGAACTCGCCATGCCCCTCACGGAATACCTTGGGGTGTCTTCTTTCCAAAATGGGGTCACTTGTGGCATAGTTATACTGCCCTGGCAATTTAGGGGCCCAAATGTGTGAGAAGTACTTTGCAATCAAAATCTGTAAAAAAAATGACCGGTGAAATCTGAAAGGTGCACTTTGGAATATGTGCCCCTTTGCCCACCTTGGCATCAAAAAAGTGTCACACATCTGGTATCGCCGTACTCAGGAGAAGTTGGGGAATGTGTTTTGGGGTGTCATTTTACATATACCCATGCTGGGTGAGAGAAATATCTTGGCAAAAGACAACTTTTCCCATTTTTTTATACAAAGTTGGCATTTGACCAAGATATTTTTCTCACCCAGCATGGGTATATGTAAAATGACACCCCAAAACACATTCCCCAACTTCTCCTGAGTACGGCGATACCACATGTGTCACACTTTTTTGCTGCCAAGGTGGGCAAAGGGGCACATATTCCAAAGTGCACCTTTCGGATTTTGCAGGGCATTTTTTACAGATTTTGATTGCAAAGTACTTCTCACACATTTGGGCCCCTAAATTGCCAGGACAGTATAACTACGCCACAAGTGACCCCATTTTGGAAAGAAGACACCCCAAGGTATTCCGTGAGGGGCATGGCGAGTTCCTAGAATTTTTTATTTTTTGTCGCAAGTTAGTGGAATATGAGACTTTGTAAGGAAAAAAGAAAAAAAAAGAAAAATCATCATTTTCCGCTAACTTGTGACAAAAAATAAAACATTCTAGGAACTCGCCGTGCCCCTCACGGAATACCTTGGGGTGTCTTCTTTCCAAAATGGGGTCACTTGTGGCGTAGTTATACTGCCCTGGCAATTTAGGGGCCCAAATGTGTAAGAAGTACCTTGCAATCAAAATGTGTAAAAAATGGCCGGGGAAATCCGAAAGGTGCACTTTGGAATATGTGCCCCTTTGCCCACCTTGGCTGCAAAAAAGTGTCACACATCTGGTATCGCCGTACTCAGGAGAAGTTGGGGAATGTGTTTTGGGGTGTCATTTTACATATTCCCATGCTGGGTGAGAGAAATATCTTGGCAAAAGACAACTTTTCCCATTTTTTTTATACAAAGTTGGCATTTGACCAAGATATTTCTCTCACCCAGCATGGGTATATGTAAAATGACACCCCAAAACACATTCCCCAACTTCTCCTGAGTACGGCGATACCACATGTGTGACACTTTTTTGCAGCCTAGATGCGCAAAGGGGCCCAAATTCCTTTTAGGAGGGCATTTTTAGACATTTGGATCCCAGACTTCTTCTCACACTTTCGGGCCCCTAAAAAGCCAGGGCAGTATAAATACCCCACATGTGACCCCACTTTGGAAAGAAGACACCCCAAGGTATTCAATGAGGGGCCTGGCAAGTTCCTAGAATTTTTTTTTTTTTTGCATAAGTTAGCGGATATTGATTTTTTTTTTGTTTTTTTCTCACAAAGTCTCACTTTCCGCTAACTTAGGACAAAAATTTCAATCTTTCATGGACTCAATATGCCCCTCACGGAATACCTTGGGGTGTCTTCTTTCCGAAATGGGGTCACATGTGGGGTATTTATACTGCCCTGGCTTTTTAGGGGCCCTAAAGCGTGAGAAGAAGTCTGGAATATAAATGTCTAAAAATGTTTACGCATTTGGATTCCGTGAGGGGTATGGTGCGTCCATGTGAGATTTTATTTTTTGACACAAGTTAGTGGAATATGAGACTTTGTAAGAAAAAACAAAAACAAACAAAAAATTTCCGCTAACTTGTGCCAAAAAAAATGTCTGAATGGAGCCTTACCAGGGGGGGGGGGGGGTGATCAATGACAGGGGGGTGATCACCCATATAGACTCCCTGATCACCCCCCTGTCATTGATCACCCCCCCTGTAAGGCTCCATTCAGACATCCGCATGATTTTTTACGGATCCATGGATACATGGATCGGATCCACAGAACGCATGCGGACGTCTGAATGGAGCCTTACAGGGGGGTTATCAATGACAGGGGGTGATCAGGGTAATCAGGGTGATCACCCCCCTGTCACTGATCACCCCCCCTGTAAGGCTCCATTCAGACATCCGCATGATTTTTTACGGATCCATGGATACATGTATCGGATCCACAAAACGCATGCGGACGTCTGAATGGAGCCTTACAGGGGGGTTATCAATGACAGGGGGTGATCAGGGTAATCACCCCCCTGTCACTGATCACCCCCCCTGTAAGGCTCCATTCAGACATCCGCATGATTTTTTACGGATCCATGGATACATGTATCGGATCCACAAAACGCATGCGGACGTCTGAATGGAGCCTTACAGGGGGGTTATCAATGACAGGGGGTGATCAGGGTAATCACCCCCCTGTCACTGATCACCCCCCCTGTAAGGCTCCATTCAGACATCCGCATGATTTTTTACGGATCCATGGATACATGTATCGGATCCACAAAACGCATGCGGACGTCTGAATGGAGCCTTACAGGGGGGTTATCAATGACAGGGGGTGATCAGGGTAATCAGGGTGATCACCCCCCTGTCACTGATCACCCCCCCTGTAAGGCTCCATTCAGACATCCGCATGATTTTTTACGGATCCATGGATCGGATCCACAAAACGCATGCGGACGTCTGAATGGAGCCTTACAGGGGGGTTATCAATGACAGGGGGTGATCAGGGTAATCACCCCCCTGTCACTGATCACCCCCCCTGTAAGGCTCCATTCAGACATCCGCATGATTTTTTACGGATCCATGGATACATGGATCGGATCCACAAAACGCATGCGGACGTCTGAATGGAGCCTTACAGAGGGGTTATCAATGACAGGGGGTGATCAGGGTAATCACCCCCCTGTCACTGATCACCCCCCCTGTAAGGCTCCATTCAGACATCCGCATGATTTTTTACGGATCCATGGATACATGGATCGGATCCACAAAACGCATGCTGACGTCTGAATGGAGCCTTACAGGGGGGTTATCAATGACAGGGGGTGATCAGGGAGTGTATATGGGTGATCACCCGCCTGTCATTGATCACCCCCTGTAAGGCTCCATTCAGACGTCCGCATGTGTTTTGCGGATCCGATCCATGTATCCATGGATCCGTAAAAATCATGCGGACAGTCTGAATGGAGCCTTACAGGGGAGTGATCAATGACAGGGGGGTGATCAATGACAGGGGGTGATCAGGGAGTGTATATGGGTGATCACCCGCCTGTCATTGATCACCCCCCTGTAAGGCTCCATTCAGACGTCCGTATGATTTTTTACGGATCCATGGATACATGGATCGGATCCACAAAACGCATGCGGACGTCTGAATGGAGCCTTACAGGGGGGTTATCAATGACAGGGGGTGATCAGGGTAATCAGGGTGATCACCCCCCTGTCACTGATCACCCCCCCTGTAAGGCTCCATTCAGACATCCGCATGATTTTTTACGGATCCATGGATACATGGATCGGATCCACAAAACGCATGCTGACGTCTGAATGGAGCCTTACAGGGGGGTTATCAATGACAGGGGGGTGATCAGGGAGTGTATATGGGTGATCACCCGCCTGTCATTGATCACCCCCCTGTAAGGCTCCATTCAGACGTCCGTATGCTTTTTGCGGATCCGATCCATGTATCCGTGGATCCGTAAAAATCATACGGACGTCTGAACGGAGCCTGACAGGGGGGTGATCAATGACAGGGCGGTGATCAATGACAGGGGGGTGATCAGGGAGTTTATATGGGGTGATCATGGGTGATCAGGGGTTTATAAGGGGTTAATAAGTGACGGGGGGTGTAGTGTAGTGTAGTGTGGTGTTTGGTGCGACTGTACTGACCTACCTGAGTCCTCTGGTGGTCGATCCTAACAAAAGGGACCACCAGAGGACCAGGTAGGAGGTATATTAGACGCTGTTATGAAAACAGCGTCTAATATACCTGTTAGGGGTTAAAAAATTCGGATCTCCAGCCTGCCAGCGAGCGATCGCCGCTGGCAGGCTGGAGATCCACTCGCTTACCTTCCGTTCCTGTGAGCGCGCGCGCCTGTGTGCGCGCGTTCACAGGAAATCTCGGCTCGCGCGAGATGACGCCAATCGGCGTTAGCGTAGCCTGGGAGCGCCGCGGAGATGACGCCTTTCGGCGTTAGCTTAGCGGTAAGTGGTTAAAGTTATTTCTGTGACCATTGTGACTTTTTCTTTCATTGACCAAAGGGTACCAACAATTTTGTCCACGTCTGTAGATGACACCCTATACAAACATCTCACTGTATATAGATGACACCCTATACACACACACACATATCTCACTGTATATAGATGATACCCTATACACACATACCTCACTCTATATAGATGACACCCTATACACACACATACCTCACTGTATATAGATGACACCCTATACACACACACGTCACTCTATATAGATGACACCCTATACACACAATACCTCACTCTATATAGAGGACACCCTATACACACACACACACACATACCTCACTCTATATACAGTACAGACCAAAAGTTTGGACACACCTTCTCATTCAAAGAGTTTTCTTTATTTTCATGACTATGAAAATTGTAGATTCACACTGAAGGCATCAAAACTGTGAATTAACACATGTGGAATTATATACATAACAAAAAAGTGTGAAACAACTGAAAATATGTCATATTCTAGGTTCTTCAAAGTAGCCACCTTTTGCTTTGATTACTGCTTTGCACACTCTTGTCATTCTCTTGATGAGCTTCAAGAGGTAGTCACCTGAAATGGTTTTCACTTCACAGGTGTGCCCTGTCAGGTTTAATAAGTGGGATTTCTTGTCTTATAAATGGGGTTGGGACCATCAGTTGCATTGTGGAGAAGTCAGGTGGATACACAGCTGATAGTCCTAATGAATAGACTGTTAGAATTTGTATTATGGCAAGAAAAAAGCAGCTAAGTCAAGAAAAATGAGTGGCCATCATTACTTTAAGAAATGAAGGTCAGTCAGTCTGAAAAATTGGGAAAACTTTGAAAGTGTCCCCAAGTGCAGTCACAAAAACCATCAAGCGCTACAAAGAAACTGGCTCACATGCGGACCGCCCCAGGAAAGGAAGACCAAGAGTCACCTCTGCTGCGGAGGATAAGTTCATCCGAGTCACCAGCCTCAGAAATCGCAGGTTAACAGCAGCTCTAATTAGAGACCAGGTCAATGCCACACAGAGTTCTAGCAGCAGACACATCTCTAGAACAACTGTTAAAAGGAGACTGTGTGAATCAGGTCTTCATGGTAGAATATCTGCTATGAAACCACTGCTAAGGACAGGCAACAAGCAGAAGAGACTTGTTTGGGCTAAAGAACACAAGGAATGGACATTAGACCAGTGGAAATCTGTGCTTTGGTCTGATGAGTCCAAATTTGAGATCTTAGGTTCCAACCACCGTGTCTTTGTGCGACGCAGAAAAGGTGAATGGTTGGACTCTACATGCCTGGTTCCCACCGTGAAGCATGGAGGAGGAGGTGTGATGGTGTGGGGGTGCTTTGCTGGTGACACTGTTGCAGATTTATTCAAAATTAAAGGCATACTGAACCAGCATGGCTACCACAGCATCTTGCAGCGGCATGCTATTCCATCCTGTTTGCGTTTAGTTGGACCATCATTTATTTTTCAACAGGACAATGACCCCAAACACACCTCCAGGCTGTGTAAGGGCTATTTGACTATGAAGGAGAGTGATGGGGTGCTGCGCCAGATGACCTGGCCTCCACAGTCACCGGACCTGAACCAAATCGAGATGGTTTGGGGTGAGCTGGACCGCAGAGTGAAGGCAAAAGGGCCAACAAGTGCTAAGCATCTCTGGGAACTCCTTCAAGACTGTTGGAAGACCATTTCAGGTGACTACCTCTTGAAGCTCATCAAGAGAATGCCAAGAGTGTGCAAAGCAGTAATCAAAGCAAAAGGTGGCTACTTTGAAGAACCTAGAATATGACATATTTTCAGTTGTTTCACACTTTTTTGTTATGTATATAATTCCACATATGTTAATTCATAGTTTTGATGCCTTCAGTGTGAATCTACAATTTTCATAGTCATGAAAATAAAGAAAACTCTTTGAATGAGAGGGTGTGTCCAAACTTTTGGTCTGTACTGTAGATGACATCCTATACACACACATACCTCACTCTATATAGATGACACCCTATACACACACATACCTAACTCTATATAGATGACACCCTATACACATATACCTCACTCTATATAGATGACACTCTATACACATATACCTGACTCTATATAGATGACACCCTATAAACACACACCTCACTCTATATAGATGACACCCTATACACATACACCTCACTCTATAAAGATGACACCCTATACACACACACCTCACTCTATATAGATGACACCCTATACACACACATACCTCACTCTATATAGATGACACCCTATACACACACACACCTCACTCTATATAGATGACACCCTATACACACATACCTCGCATTATATAGATGACACACTAGACACACACACCTAACTCTATATAGATGACACCCTATACACACACACCTCACTCTATATAGATGACACCTTATACACACATACCTCACTCTATATAGATGACAGCCTATACACATATACCTCACTCTATATAGATGACACCCTATACACACACACCTCACTCTATATAGATGACACCCTATACACACACAAATACCTCACGCTATATAGATGACACCTTATACACACACACCTCACTCTATATAGATGACACCCTATACACACACACACCTCACTCTATATAGATGACACCTTATACACACACATACCTCACTCTATATAGATGACACCCTATACACATATACCTCACTCTATATAGATGACACCATATACACACACACCTCACTCTATAAAGATGACACCCTATACACACACATACCTCACTGTATATAGATGACACCCTATACACCCACACACACTCACTCTATATAGCTGACACCTATACACACACATTTCTAACTCTATATAGATGACACCCTATACACACACAAACCTCACTCTGTATAGATGATACCCTATACACCCACACATACCTTGCGTTATATAGATGACATCCTATACACACACACACCTCACTCTATATAGATGACACCTTTATACACATACCTCGCTCTATATAGTTGACACTCTATATACACTCACATGCCTCACTCTACATAGATGACACCCTATATACACACACATACCTCACTCTATATAGATGGCACCCTATAAACACACCTCACTCTATATAGATGACACCCTATACATACATACCTCACTATATATAGATGACACCCTATACACACACTTACCTCACTCTATATAGATGACACCCTATACACACACTGTCTGAGTAAAAAATCTGGCGCCTGCGCCGTAACGGTCTTCAGTCGGCGCAGGCGCACTCAGAGGGGAACGCTCGCTCGGCCGCTCCATCCTCAATGCGCCTGCGCCGATTACGTCACATCTACACCCGGCGCAGGCGCACTGAGGAAGGAGCGGCAAGCAAGTGTCCTCCTCTCAGTGCGCCTGCACCGACTGAAGACTGGTATGGCGCAGGCACCAGATTTTGAACGCAGACAGGGCCAGCCAGAGGACGAGCGTGTTCGCTGGCCCTGTCAATCAACATGAGGAGGGGGCGTCTTTATGAAAGGAGGATGCGGCTGCTACCAGCAAGTAGCCACCCTAATTGCTGGTAGAGAGGTAATTTACATATTATAAAAGTCCTTTTTTTGAAGAAACTACTAAACGAAAATGAGTAAGAGCACTATATATTGTTATATCGCTGTATAAGGATTTTAAGTAGCCCCCAAAAAATATATATGACTTTAGGGGGTGACAGAAGCCCTTTAACCTGAATACTAAAGTCCAGTATAGTATATCTTCCACATACTTTATCATTTAGCTATAATAGCCTGCCTACATTCAGTGGGCTGCCTGTGCTGTTCATAGTGCCTGTTCATAGTGCGCCCTATGCTGATGAATAGCAGGAAAAGTCTAAGGCATATTGGTACACCATAGACTTTTTCCAGGGCACAGGTGCCCACAGATAGGGCTCTCAGTGCCATAGGTTCGCCACCACTGCCCTATACACACACACATACCTCACTCTATAGGACACCCTATACACACACATACTTCACTGTATATAGATGACACCCTATACACACACATACCTCACTCTATATAGATGACACCCTATTCACACACACATACCTCATTTTATATAGATGATACCCTATACACACACACCTCATTCTATATAGATGACACCCTATACACACACCTCACTCTATATAGATGACACCCTATACATACACATACCTCACTCTATATAGGTGACACCCTATACACACACCTCACTCTATATAAATGACACCCTATACACACACATGTATCACTGTATATAGATGACACCCTATACACACACATACCTCACTGTATATAGATGACACCCTATACACACCTCACTCTATATAGATGACACCCTATACACACCTCACTCTATATAGATGACACCCTACACACACACAACTCACAGTATATAGATGACACCCTATACACACACATACCTCACTGTATATAGATGACAACCTATACAAACACCTCACTCTATATAGATGACACCCTATACACACAATCACACCTCACTCTATATAGATGATACCCTATACACACATACCTCACTCTATATAGATGACAACCTATACACACACATACCTCACTCTATATAGATGATACCCTATACACACACCTCACTCTATATAGATGATACCCTACACACACACACATACCTCACTCTATATAGATGATACCCTACACACACACATACCTCACTCTATATAGATACACACACCTCACTTTATATAGATGACACCCTATACACACACAAATACCTCACTCTATATAGATGACACCCTATACACACCTCACTATATATAGGTGATACCCTATACACACACATACCTCACTCTATATAGATGACACCCTATACACACCTCACTCTATATAGATTACACCCTACACACACCTCACTGTATATAGATGACACCCTATACACACACATACCTCACTGTATATAGATGACATCCTATACACACACCTCACTCTATATAGATGACACCCTATACACATACCTCACTCTATATAGATGCTACCCTATACACACATACCTCACTCTATATAGATGACAACCTATACACACACACACCTCACTCTATAAAGATGACACCCTATACACATACTTTACTCTATATAGATGACACCCTATACACATACTTCACTCTATATAGATGATACCCTATACACACACATACCTCACTGTATAGAGATGATACCCTATAAACACACATTTCTCGCTGTATATGGATGACACCCTATACACACACACATATCTCACTCTATATAGATGACTCCCTATACACACGCATACCTCACTCTATATAGATGACACCCTATACACACCTCACTCTATATAGATGACACCCTATACATACATACCTCACTCTATATAGATGACACCCTATACACACACATACCTCACTCTATATACAAACCGGATTCCAAAAAAGTTGGGACACTAAACAAATTGTGAATAAAAACTGAATGCAATGATGTGGAGATGGCAAATGTCAATATTTTATTTGTAATAGAACGTAGATGACAAATCAAACGTTTAATCCGAGTAAATGTATCATTTTAAAGGAAAAATACGTTGATTCAAATTTTCACGGTGTCAACAAATCCCAAAAAAGTTGGGACAAGTAGCAATAAGGGGCTGGAAAAAGGAAATTTGAGCATAACGAAGAGCTGGAAGACCAATTAACACTAATTAGGTCAATTGGCAACATGATTGGGTATAAAAAGAGCTTCTCAGAGTGGCAGTGTCTCTCAGAAGCCAAGATGGGTAGAGGATCACCAATTCCCACAATGTCGCACAGAAAGATAGTGGAGCAATATCAGAAAGGTGTTACCCAGCGAAAAATTGCAAAGACTTTTCATCTATCATCATCAACTGTGCATAACATCATCCGAAGATTCAGAGAATCTGGAACAATCTCTGTGCGTAAGGGTCAAGGCCGTAAAACCATACTGGATGCCCGTGATCTCCGGGCCCTTAAACGACACTGAACCACAAACAGGAATGCTACTGTAAAGGAAATCACAGAATGGACTCAGGAATACTTCCAGAAACCATTGTCAGTGAACACAATCCACCGTGCCATCCGCCGTTGCCAGCTGAAACTCTACAGTGCAAAGAAGAAGCCATTTCTAAGCAAGATCCACAAGCTCAGGCGTTTTCACTGGGCCAGGGATCATTTAAAATGGAGTGTGGCAAAATGGAAGACTGTTCTGTGGTCAGACGAGTCACGATTCGAAGTTCTTTTTGGAAATCTGGGACGCCATGTCATCCGGACCAAAGAGGACAAGGACAACCCAAGTTGTTATCAACGCTCAGTTCAGAAGCCTGCATCTCTGATGGTATGGGGTTGCATGAGTGCGTGTGGCATGGGCAGCTTGCATGTCTGGAAAGGCACCATCAATGCAGAAAAATATATTCAGGTTCTAGAACAACATATGCTCCCATCCAGACGTCATCTCTTTCAGGGAAGACCCTGCATTTTTCAACAAGATAATTCCAGACCACATTCTGCATCAATCACAACATCATGGCTGCGTAGGAGAAGGATCCGGGTACTGAAATGGCCAGTCTGCAGTCCAGATCTTTCACCTATAGAGAACATTTGGCGCATCATAAAGAGGAAGGTGCAACAAAGAAGGCCCAAGACGATTGAACAGTTAGAGGCCTGTATTAGACAAGATTGGGAGAGCATTCCTATTTCTAAACTTGAGAAACTGGTCTCCTCGGTCCCCAGACGTCTGTTGAGTGTTGTAAGAAGAAGGGGAGATGCCACACAGTGGTGAAAATGGCCTTGTCCCAACTTTTTGGGGATTTGTTGACACCATGAAATTCTGATTCAACATATTTTTCCCTTAAAATGGTACATTTTCTCAGTTTAAACTTTTGTTCTGTGATTTATGTTCTATTCTGAATAAAATATTAGAAGTTGGCACCTCCACCTCATTGCATTCAGTTTTTATTCACGATTTGTATAGTGTCCCAACTTTTTTGGAATCCGGTTTGTAGATGATACCTTCCACACACATACCTCACTCTATATAGATGACACCCTTTACATACATACCTCACTCTATATAGATGACACCCTATACACACACACATACCTAACTCTATATACACACCTCACTCTATATAGATGACACCCTATACACACACATACCTCACTCTATATAGATACACACCTCACTCTATATAGATGACACCCTATACACACACACATACCTCACTCTATATAGATATACACACCTCACTCTATATAGATGACACCCTAGAAACACACCTCACTCTATATAGATGACACCCTATACACACACATACCCCACTCTATATTGATGACACCCTATACACACGCATACCTCACTGTATATAGATTACACCCTATACACACACATACCTCACTCTATATAGATGACACCCTATACACACACATACCTTACTCTATATAGATGACACCCTATACACATATACCTCACTGTATATAGATTACACCCTATACACACGCATACCTCACTGTATATAGATGACACCCTATACACACACATACCTCACTCTATATAGATGACACCCTATACACACACACACACACATCACTGTATATAGATGATACCCTATACACACACACATACCTCACTCTATATAGATGACACCCTATACACACACACATACCTCACTCTATATTACACCCTATAGACACCTCACTCTATATAGATGACACCCTATGCATACATACCTCACTCTATATAGATGACACCCTATACACACACACACACATATACCTCACTCTATATGACACCCTATACACACACATACCTCACTCTATATAGATGACACCCTATACACACACACATACCTCACTCTATGACACCCTATACACACCTCTCTCTATATAGATTACACCCTACACACACCTCACTGTATATAGATGACACCCTATACACACACATACCTCACTGTATATAGATGACACCCTATACACACACCTCACTCTATATAGATGACACCCTATACACATACCTCACTCTATATAGATGATACCCTATACACACATACCTCACTCTATATAGATGACAACCTATACACACACACACCTCACTCTATATAGATGACACCCTATACACACACTTCCCTCTATATAGATGACACCCTATACACATACTTCACTCTATATAGATGACACCCTATACACACACACATACCTCACTGTATATAGATGATACCCTATAAACACACATTTCTCGCTGTATATGGATGATACCCTATACACACACACATATCTCACTCTATATAGATATACACACCTCCCTCTATATAGATGATACCCTATACACACACATACCCTACTCTATATTGATGACACCCTATACACACACGCATACCTCACTGTATATAGATTACACCCTATACACACACATACCTCACTCTATATAGATGACACCCTATACACACACACATCACTGTATATAGATGATACCCTATACACACACACATACCTCACTCTATATAGATGACACCCTATACACACCTCACTCTATATGACACCCTATACACACCTCACTCTATATAGATGACACCCTATACATGCATAACTCACTCTATATAGATGACACCCTATACACACACACATACCTCACTCTATATAGATACACACACCTCACTCTATATAGATGACACCCTATACACACACACATACCTCACTCTATATAGATATACACACCTCACTCTATATAGATGACACCCTATACACACACACATACCTCACTCTATATAGATATACACATCTCACTCTATATAGATGACACCCTAGAAACACACCTCACTCTATATAGATGACACCCTATACACACACATACCTTACTCTATATAGATGACACCCTATACACATATACCTCACTGTATATAGATTACACCCTATACACACGCATACCTCACTGTATATAGATGACACCCTATACACACACATACCTCACTCTATATAGATGACACCCTATACACACACACACACACATCACTGTATATAGATGATACCCTATACACACACACATACCTCACTCTATATAGATGACACCCTATACACACACACATACCTCACTCTATATGACACCCTATAGACACCTCACTCTATATAGATTACACCCTATACATACCTCACTCTATATAGATGACACCCTATATACACACATACCTCACTCTATTTAGATGACACTCTATTTACACACCATATAGATGACACCCTAGTCATGCCAGTTTAGTCCTTCCCCTGTGCTCCGCTTGGCTAGAGAACATTGATCTCATCTCTCACCTTACAGCCTCCTGTCTGCAGCAAGCACATGTGCTGTGGCGCCCCCTTCACAGCCAGGAGTGATGCGCCATTGCGCCCTGTGCGATGGCAGAGGTCGCTCATCCCTACGGACAGCCCTGCATAAGCCTGGTAGAGAGACACTAGTACACAGTGAAACTAAAGGATTGCGCCATTGCTAATGTGAAAATTTAATTGGTCTATTGCAATCCGTGAGCAGTGAACTGTTGACCAATCAGAAGCCACCTTACAGCAGTGTAGTGCAATAGTGATCGTTGTCATATTAACCTAACGGCTTCTTTGCAGCGGAACAGCAAGGGATGGGATCCAAGAGGAGGCAGGGTTCATGAAGGGTCCGGAGCTGCAGGAAGCGGAGGAGGATCAAGGATGACGACATCAGGAGCATGGCCCCAGGTGCGGAGCTGCAGGAAGCAGAGGAGGAACAAGGATGACGACATCAGGAGGATGGCCCCAGGCGTGGAACTGCAGGAAGCCAAGGAGGTTACAAGTAAGGCCGAGGATGATGACATCAGGAGAATGGCTCCATCTAGTGGCAGTTATTGATTTTATATGCGATCCTTCTGAATGTTTACCTGGTGCCCACAGGAGGCTGTGCAGCTTAGCTGTGTCTATTAGAAGCCTACAATGCAGAGCATGCCCTGCTGTTTATGATAGTAAGGGCTCATGCACACACACCCTGCCCGGCCGTGCCCATATTGCTGCCGTGTTCATGACCCTAACATAACAGAGAGGTGAGGCGATCGCCCCAGGGCAAGAGATGGGCAGCTGAAGGGCCATGGGCTGAAGGGAAGGGGTTAGGTTAAGAAATTGGCATTGGGGAGGGAGGTGCGCCATCTCAGTTTTTTGCATCAGGCAGCAGAAAGGCTAGGTGCACCCCTGTACTGCCCCCATTCTAGTCAGTGGGCTCTGTTGGTGCTGCTCATGTCCTTGATGAGGCAAGATTAAAGCATATTTCACTTACATTCCCTTTTAAAAGCCCTTCTGTTCCGGCACCGCCTGTCGGGCTTTGTTTTTTTGACTGCAACAATGACATGTCTGTATACCGCATATGACAGCTGCAGCACATCACTTGCACAAGACTGCTGAGACCAGTGATTGGCTGCAGCGGTCACGTACAGAATCACTAGGCACATCACGGATGCATTCAGGAAAACAAAGCAAGTGGTGCTGGGACAGAGGGGGTTCAGGGTGGTAATTCTTATAGCTTTCCTGCCTCTTTTTCTTTACAGGGTTCTCCACTCTCAGCATTTGTGGCATGTCAGTAAGATATGCCACAAAAGTCACATAGGTATGAGTCCTATCTCCAAAGTGGGGCCCCGAACTGGAAGGAGTAGCCACCCTCTATTGATCGCTATAGAAGTTCTGAAAATAGCCCTGGTGGCTCAGCAATTTCTGGTGCTCCCATAGTGGTGAATAGAGAGGTGACTGCCTATGTGCAGTGTGCTATCCTTCACTTCACCCGTTGTACAGATAGAAGAGGGTCCCAGAGGTGGTACCTGCAGCCATCTGACATTTGTGACATATCCTAGAGATATGCCACAGAAGTTGAGATGGGAAAACCCTTGTAACTACTGGCTTAGGTCACTGTTTTCATGGAAACCATGCATCCCATTGCACCTGATGGCTCAGAACACACTGGGGGACAAAACCTCCTAAAGATGCAACAAGTGGCACACGCAGTATGATGAATTTGGAGCACTGCTTTTGTCTGACTATAAACAGGTGGCATCCGGACAGACAGGTGGAGGTAGAGCGGTGCTCCAAGGCTCTAGACCCACCTCCAGTGCTCCAAACACCACATTTATATAAAAATAAACGTAATAATTATGCTGCAAGACCACATCCTTTTTTATCCACCGTGATCAACCTTACCAGGCAGTATGCCTGGTTTATTAGGGTTTATCATGGTGACAGATGCTCTTTAAAAGGGTCTTCTGAGATTTTTTTGGATAGGTCATCAGTATCTGATCTGTGGGGGTCCGACACCCGGGACCCCACCGATCAGCTGTTTTTAGAATGCACCTGCGCTCCTGTGAGTGCCGCAGCCTTCTCCCTGCCCACCAAGCACAGCTCTGAACATTGTATAGCGGCTGTGCTTGGTATAGTGCTCAGCCCCTTTCACTTGAATGGGGCTCAACTGCGCCTAGGCCACATGACACATAAACATGTTGTCACTCCACCTAGGAAAAACAGGCCTACCGATCAGATACTGATGCCCTATCTCGAATAACCCCTTTAACCACCTCAGCCCCCCTAGCTTAATGACCAGACCACTTTTTACAATTCTGCACTACACTACTTTCACTGTTTATTGCTCGGTCATGCAACTTACCACCCAAATGAATTTTACCTCCTTTTCTTCTCACTAATAGAACTTTCATTTGGTGGTATTTCATTGCTGCTGACATTTTTACTTTTTTTGTTATTAATTGAAATTTAACAAAATTTTTACAAAAAAATGACATTTTTCACTTTCAGTTGTAATTTTTTTTTAAAAGAAGACATCTATATATACATTTTTCGCCAAATTTATTGTTCTACATGTCTTTGATTTTAAAAAAATGTTTGGGTAAATAAAATGGTTTGGGTAAAAGTTATAGCGTTTACAAACTATGGTACAAAAATGTGAATTTCCGCTTTTTGAAGCAGCTCTGACTTTCTGAGCACCTGTCATGTTTCCTGAGGTTCTACAATGCCCAGACAGTAGAAAAACCCCACAAATAACCCCATTTTGGAAAGTAGACACCCTAAGGTATACGCTGATGGGCATAGTGAGTTCATAGAACTTTTTATTTTTTGTCACAAGTTAGCGGAAAATGATATTCCACTAACTTGTGACAAAAAATTTAAACTTCCATGAACTCACTATTCCCATCACAAAATACCTTGGGGTGTCTTCTTCCCAAAATGGGGTCACTTGTGGGGTAGTTATACTGCCCTGGCATTTTAGGGGCCCTAATGTGTGAGAAGTAGTTTGAAATCAAAATGTGTAAAAAATGCCCTGTGAAATCCTAAAGGTGCTCTTTGAAATGTGGGCCCCTTTGCCCACCTAGCCTGCAAAAAAGTGGCACACATGTGGTATCGCCGTACTCAGGAGAAGTTGGGCAATGTGTTTTGGGGTGTCATTTTACATATACCCATGCTGGGTGAGAGAAATATCTCGGCAAAAGACAACTTTTCCCATTTTTTTATGCAAAGTTGGCATTTGACCGAGATATTTATCTCACCCAGCATGGGTATATGTAAAATGACACCCCAAAACACATTGCCCAACTTCTCCTGAGTACGGCGATACCACATGTGTAACACTTTTTTGCAGCCTAGATGCGCAAAGGGGCCCAAATTCCTTTTAGGAGGGCATTTTTAGACATTTGGATCCCAGACTTCTTGTCACGCTTTAGGGCCCCTAAAATGCCAGGGCAGTATAAATACCCCACATGTGACCCCATTTTGGAAAGAAGACACCCCAAGGTATTCAATGAGGGGCATTGCGAGTTCATAGAAGATTTTCTTTTAGGCACAAGTTAGCGGAAATTGATTTTTTTTTTGTTTTTTTCTCACAAAGTCTCCCTTTCCGCTAACTTGGGACAAAAAGTTCAATCTTTCATGGACTCAGTTTTACGGATCCATGGATCGGATCCGCAAAACACATACGGACGTATGAATGGAGCCTTACGGGGCGGTGATCAATGACAGGGGGGTGATCACCCCATATACACTCCCTGATCACCCCTCTGTCATTGATCACCCCCCTGTAAGGCTCCATTCAGACGTCCGTATGTGTTTTGCGGATCCGATCTGTGGATCCGTAAAACACATACGGACGTCTGAATGGAGCCTTACAGGGGATGATCAATGACAGGGGGGTGATCAATGACAGGGGGGTGATCAGAGAGTCTATATGGGGTGATCACCCCCCTGTCATTGATCACCCCCCTGTAAGGCTCCATTCAGACGTCCGTATGTGTTTTACAGATCCATGGATCGGAACCGCAAAACACATACGGACGTCTGAATGGAGCCTTACAGGGGGGTGATCAATGACAGGGGGGTGATCAGGGAGTGCATATGGGGTGATCACACCCCTGTCATTGATCACCCCCCTGTAAGGCTCCATTCAGACGTCCGTATGTGTTTTGCAGATCCGATCCATGGATCCGTAAAACACATACGGACGTCTGAATGGAGCCTTACAGGGGGGTGATCAATGACAGGGGGGTGATCAGAGAGTCTATATGGGGTGATCAGGGGTTAATAAGTGACAAGGGGGGTGTAGTGTAGTGTGGTGATTGGTGCTACTTATTACTGAGCTGCCTGTGTCCTCTGGTAGTCAACCCAAGCAAAAAGGAACAACAGAGGACCAGGTAGCAGGTATATTAGACGCTGTTATCAAAACAGTGTTTAATATACCTGCTAGGGGTTAAAAAAAATCGCATCTACAGCCTGCCAGCGAACGATCGCCGCTGGCAGGCTGGAGATCCACTCGCTCACCTTCCGATCCTGTGAACGCGCGCGCCTGTGTGCGCGTGTTCACAGGAAGTCTCGCTAGATGACGCATAGATGCGTCACTCTGCCTGAGACAGCCGCCTCCGGACCGCGATCCTGCGTTAGGCGGTCCGGAGGCGGCTAAAGAGGACTTGTCACCAAAAAATGCTGTGCAATCTGCAGACAGTATGTTTTAGAGCAAGGGGAAAGTTGTGGTGAAAAATTCAATGAACTTGTCATTTGTTCATGTAAATCTCTACTGTTTCTATCCTCATTGATCACAGGGGAGGTGATATCAGTGATTGATAGCATTCTCTGTGTAAGTGTGTATACGTAGATAGCTATCAGTCACTGATAGTTGTACACAGGGGAGGTGTCATTAGTGATTGATAGCATTCTATGTGTAAGTGTGTATATGTAGATAGCTATCAGTCACTGATAGTTGTACACGGGGAGGTGTTATCAGTCATAGATAGCATTCTCTGTGTACGTGTGTATACATAGATAGCTATCAGTCACTGATGGTTGTACACAGAGGAGGTGATTTTAGTGATTGATAGCATTCTGTGTGTACATACATAGCTGTCAGTCACTGATAGTTGTACACAGTGAAGGTGATATCAGTGATTGGTAGCATTCTCTGTGTAAGTGTGTACATACATAGCTGTCAGTCACTTATAGTTGTACACAGAGGAGGTGTTATCAGTGATTGATAGCATTCTGTGTGTAAGTGTGTACATTCATAGCTGTCAGTCACTGATAGTTGTACACAGGGGAGGTGATATCTGTGATTGATAGCATTCTGTGTGTAAGTGTGTACATACATAGTTGTCAGTCAGTGATAGTTATACACGGGGAAGGTGTTATCAGTGATCGATAGCTTTCTATGTATACAAACTTACACAGAGAATGCTATTGATCACTGATAACACCTCCCTCATGCATAACTATCACTGAATTACAACTATGTATGTACACACTTACACGCTGAATGCTATCAATCACTAATATCACATCCTCTGTGTACAACTATCAGTGACTGGTAGCTATCTATGTATACAAACTTACACAGAGAATGCTATCAATCACTGATATTACCTCCCCTGTGTACAACTATCAGTGACTGATAGCTTACTATGCATACAAACTTACACAGAAAATGCTATCAATCACTGATAGTTGTACACAGTGGAGGTGTTATCAGTGATTGATAGCATTCTCTGTGTAAGTGTGTATACATAGATAGCTTTGAGTCAGTGATAGTTGTACACATAGGAGATGTTATCAGTGATTGATAGCATTTTCTGTGAAGGTGTGTATACATAGATAGCTGTCAGACAGTGATAGTTGTACACATAGAAGGAGTTATCAGTGACTGATAGCATTCTCTGTGTAAGTGTGTATACATAGATAGCTGTCAGTCAGTAAAAGTTGTAAACAGAGGTGTTATCAGTGATTGATAGCATTTTCTGTGTAAGTGTGTATGCATAGATAGCTGTCAGTCACTGACAGTTGTACACAGGGGAGGTGATATCAGTGATTGATAGCATTCTCTGTGTAAGTGTCTATACATAGATAGCTATCAGTCACTGATAGTTGTACACAGAGGATGTGTTATCAGTGATTGATAGCATTCTCTGTCTAAATGTGTATGCATAGATAGCTGTCAGTCACTGAGTTGTACACAGGTGAGGTGATATCAGTGATTGATAGCATTCTTTGTCAATGTGTGTATACATAGATAGCTATCAGTCACTGATAGTTGTACACAGGGTATGTGATATCAGTGATTGATAGCTTTCTGTGTGTAAGTGTGTATACATACATAGTTGGCAGTCATTGATAGTTATACACGGGGAGGTGTTATCAGTGATCGATAGCATTCTCTGTGTAAGTTTTTATACATAGATAGCTATCCGTCACTGATAGTTGTAAACAGTGGCGGTGTTTTCAGTGATTGATAGCATTCTCTGTGTAAGTGTGTATACATAGATAGCTGTCAATCAGTGATAGTTGTACACAGAGGAGGTGTTATCAGTGATTGATAGTATTTTCTGTGTAAGTGTGTATACATACATAGTTGGCAGTCATTGATAGTTATACACGGGGGAGGTGTTATCAGTGATCGATAGCATTCTCTTTGTAAGTTTGTATACATAGATAGCTAACAGTCACTGATAGTTGTATACAGTGGAGGTGTTTTCAGTGATTGATAGCATTCTCTGTGTAAGTGTGTATACATACATAGCTGTCAGTCAGTGATAGTTGTACACAGAGGAGGTGTTATCAGTGATTGATAGCATTCTGTCTATAAGTGTGCACATACATAGCTGTCAGTCACTGATAGTTGTACACAGGGGAGGTGATATCAGTGATTAATAGCATTCTCTGTCTAAGTGTGTATACATAGATAGCTGTCAGTCAGTGATAGTTGTACACATAGAAGGTGTTATTAGTGATTGATAGCATTCTCTGTCTAAGTGTGTATTCATAGATAGCTGTCAGTCAGTGATAGTTGTACACATAGGAGGTGTTATTAGTGATTGATAGCATTCTCTGTCTAAGTGTGTATACATAGATAGTTGTCAGTCAATGATAGTTGTACACAGGGGAGGTGATATCAGTGATTAATAGCATTCTCTGTGTAAGTGTGTATACATAGATAGCTATCAGTCACTGATAGTTGTACACATGGGAGGTGTTATCAGTGATTGATCGCATTCTCTGTCTAAGTGTGTATACATAGATAACTGTCAGTCAGTGATAAATGTACACAGAGGAGGTGATATCAGTGATTGATAGCATTCTCTGTGTAAGTGTGTATACATAGATAGCTATCAGTCACTGATAGTTGTACACAGAGGAGGTGTTATCAGTGATTGATAGCATTTTCTGTGAAGGTGTGTATACATAGATAGCTGTCAGTCAGTGTTAGCTGTACACATAGAAGGAGTTGTCAGTGACTGATAGCATTCTCTTTATACGTGTGTATACATAGATAGCTTTCAGTCAGTAAAAGTTGTAAACAGAAGAGGTGTTATCAGTGATTGATAGCATTTTCTATGTAAGTGTGTATGCATAGATAGCTGTCAGTCACTTATAGTTGTATACAGGGGAGGTGATATCAGTGATTGATAGCATTCTCTTTGTAAGTGTCTATACATAGATAGCTATCAGTCACTGATAGTTGTACTCAGAGGAGGTGTTATCGGTGATTGATAGCATTCTCTGTCTAAATGTGTATGCATAGATAGCTGTCAGTCACTGAGTTGTACACAGGTGAGGTGATATCAGTGATTGATAGCATTCTGTGTGTAAGTGTGTACATACATAGCTGTCAGTCACTGATAGTTGTACACAGTGGAGGTGTTATCAGTGATTCATAGCATTCTCAGTCAATTTGTGTATACATAGATAGCTATCAGTCACTGATAGTTGTACACAGGGGAAGTGATCTCAGTGATTGATAGCATTCTCTGTGTAAGTTTGTATACATACATAGCTATCAGTCACTGATAACACCTCCCCAGTGAACAGGGAAATACAAAATAGCAGATATTTAAATGAATAAAATACAAATTTTACTAAGTCTTTTCCCACGTAACTGTATATCAAATTGCTCAGCTCTGCCTGCTCTATAACCTGCTGCCTGCAGATTACACCGCATTTCATGGTGACATGTTCTCTTAATTTGCAATAGGTCTTCATTCTGTATATTTTCTAGTACACCTCCTGTGCAAACTTTTGGCTATCCATAGTAACAGACAACAAACTCTGTGTCGTAAAGTACAGCTGCCGATCAGGCAACATGGGGTTATTTGCTGTCTATTGCCGTGTGGATGTATAGGTCTACATTGGAGCTGAACTAATGGATAGCTTAATTTTTAACAGGGTTGTCCCACTCAGACACTTAGAAGGAGATTTATCAAACTGGTGTAATGGAAAACTGTCCTAGTTGCCCCTAGCAACCAATCAGCTTCCACCTTTCATTGTCCAAATGAGCTCTGACAAATGAATTTTTTTATCTGATTGGTTGCTATGGGCAACTAAGCCCATTTTCCTTTACACCAGTTGAGCATAACCACACAGTATGCCATAAATGTCTAGTCTGCAATCTCAAGAACAGGGACCCATTGCCCTCCACTGTGAATGGCAAGAAGGTTCAGCTCTCTCTATTCAATGCTATGGCCGAACACGCCTACTTCCCTATTTTTGGAATCCCCATTCAATGTACTGCTGACGAAAGATGCAATCACCTGACAAAGATGTGACTGGCGGCACTTCTACACAGGACAATGGTCGGGACCAATGGTTTTTGTTCCTGATCATCGACATATGTAAAGGGTCCTAAAACAAAGATATGGTTGCAAATATTTATATCATGGATTTCAAGATCCTTTTTCAGAAAAATGTGACTGCTATAAAACTGAAGAATTAATCTTTTATTTTCAGAAACAAAGGAGAAGAAGCTGCACCCAGGCACCCAATGTTTATTCCCCCAGTGTCAGACAGCTCTGGACTGGAGTGCTGCCTCCGCTCGTTGGTTATGGACTGGTGAGAGCTGAATCTGCACCCATCTCCTGCTTTGGCCACAGTGCTGCTTCATACTTTCAGTTTTCTTCTTTCATTTTCAGTATAGTCACACATGGCAGATTTGTTGCACACATTTTGACGACTGTACCATTCTTCTTTGAGAACCACCCCATTCAAGTCTATGGAAATAATCTTCAATTGCATAAATTACAGTAAAATGTGAATATACTATACTCTTTATAGGGATTGACTGGCTTCAGTAAGAAACCAACACTGGGGAATAGCCTGCAACTTGGTAGGGATTTGACCAGTTCTCCAGATCCAGTTTTTAAAATTACAGCCGAATTGCAGAACAATTTTTCTGGCTGAACCCCATTCTCATGTTAACACTAGTTCAGAACCCCTTCTCTTAAAGAGGTTATGCCACTTCAGCAAATAGGTTTTATTATGTCGAGAAAGTTAATATTGTTAATATTGTTATTATCCATATTGCTTCCTTTACTGGCTGGATTTGATTTTCTATCACAATATATACTGCTTGTTTCCATGGTTATGACCATCCTACAATCCATCAACAGTGGTCGTACTTGCAAACTATAGAAAAGCACCAGCCTTTGTGCACTCCCATGTTCCCAGCCACCAGAGAGGCCGTCATTTTTTCTTATAGTGTGCAAGCACGACCACTGTTGCTGGGTTGCAGAGCGGTCGTAACCATGGAAACGAGCAGTGTATAATGTGATAGAAAAATTAATCAAGGAAGCAATATTGGTAATAACCATACATTAGTAAGTGGCTTGTATTAACTTTCTCTACATGATAAATGCCACTTGCTGAAGTGAGACAACTGTTGCAGACAACTGTTTCACCATACTCAGAACGGTGATACAGTTGAATACTGCTGTAGGGCACATGAGCCATTAGCTCCCATGCCCACTCTCATAGGCTGCAGGCCTCATACAGGGTATGCCAACTCATGCTGAGGCCTGCAGAGGCCGGTGTAATCATGGAGCAGGAGTCACCAGAGGGGGGCACTATAACAACTACTGAGGGCACTATAGGTTGTATTATAACTACTGTCGGCACTATGGGGGCATTATAACTATTGGGACGACTATAGGGGGCATTATAACTAATGTTAGCACCATAAGAGGCATTATAACTACTGGGAGCATTATAGGTTGTATAATAACTACTGGGGACATTATAGAAGACATAACTACTGGTGGCACTATGAGGAATATTATAACTACTGGGGGCACTATAGTAGGCATTATAACTATTGGGGGGACTACTGTATATGGGGTATTATTACTACTAGGGGCACTATAGGAGACATTATAACTACTGGGAGCACTATAGGGGCAATATAACTACTGAGGGCAGTATAACTACTTGGGACACTATAGGGAGCATGATAACTACTGAGGGCTCTATAGGGGGTAATATAACTATAGGGGGCAGTACCGGAGACACTATGGGTGATGCTATAACTACTGGTGGCAATATAGGGAGATTATAACTGCTCAGACCCCAAAGGGGCATTTTCATTACTGGGTACTGTAGGGGCAATATAATTACTGGGAGCACTGTAGGTGGCAATATAACTACCGGGGCAATATAGGGGGGTTACAACTACTGGAGACATTGTAGGTGATGCAATAACTACTGGGGACACTATAGATGGCATAATAACAACTGGGGACACTATATGGGGCATTATAACTCCTGGGGGCACTATAATGCCCCTTTCACACATGCAAGTTTTCTGCGTGGGTACGATGCGTGAAGTGAACACATAGCACCCCCACTGAATCCTGACCTATTCATTTCTGTGGGTCTGCATACATGAGCGTTGCATCTGTTCTGCATTGTGTGAGAATCACAGCATGTTCTATATTCTGCGTTTTTCACGCAGCCCTGGCCCCATAGAAGTGAATGCGGCTTCAGTGTGTTTTTCACAGATGGTTTCTAGGAGATGTTGTACAGTATGTAAACCTTTAGTTTTTTTACACGCCCGTGGAAAAAACAAATCAAAATGCATCGCACCCGCTGAGAAAGAAACGAACAACTGAACACAATCGCAGACAAAACTGACTGAACTTTCTTGACAAATGGTGCGAGTTTCACTGAACACACCCTGAGCGCATCCTGAGCCAATCCATATCTTTCGTGTGAAAGAGGCCTAAGGGGTAATATGACTACTGGGAGCACTATAAAGGAAATTGAAATGACTAAGTTCACTGTAACACAAAGTACTACATTACAAAAGGGCTAGTAAGCAAGCAAAAAATCTATACTGCCAGTAAATCATGGTGCTACATGTCATCAATCAGTGATAAACCATCCTATTAAATAAAATAATATTCCATGGCGCTCACCATTAACAATAGCCATAAAAAAAAAATGGGCTTCATTGCAGGTAACAATGGCTCTTTTGTGTCCTCTGACGCTTTCTCAAGGCCAATCTACATGTGTTTGTCTCCTTTGTATTACCTGCAATGTGTTAGGTGACAGTATATGATGTATTTCTATTTATGATTTCTTACATGTGTCATGACGCTGCATGTCGGCCTTACCCTATTGAATGGGGAACCTGTTGTTAAAAATTTGAATCCCACCCAAGGACTAAAATAAAGAACTGAGCATCACTTCCCTGACAGATTCAGCGCTGGCCCTCAGGTTCTTTTGTTTACCCTGCAGCAGGGGTGACGTCACATCAACAACACTAGATTGCTGCAGGCTCCAAGGTAACAAACATAAAAATATAGGGGGTCATTTATTATTCTGAAATACACCTAAATCAGGCATATTTCAGGCGTAACAGTTGCGCCACTGTCTGCGAATTCGCCCTGCTGACGCCAGGTCTAAAATGGGAGGGCAGGGAAGGGGACACGCCGGAAGACTAGTCTCCTTCACCATTTTCTATGCCTGTTTTAAGTGTAAAAAATGGTCTAAATGTAGGACAGCTCAGAAGCTATGACTTTTTACCACCGCAGTAGTGTTGTAAGTACTTTGACAAATGTCCCTCAATGATTTTTTAGTTTTAGTTTAGGTATTAAGGAGTAAGTAAACAATATAAAGTCATTAGCTGTCAGAATCAGTTCAAAATGTATAGTGTTAGAAACAGATATGTGTATAAAATAATTAGAAATGAAAAAATATATTATTAACCAGTATTAGATTTATTTAGTCCCTTGATAGCAGCAGCATGTGCTGCAGTCATGGGCATATACAATGAAAGTCATTGCATGATGGCTTCTTATTAATCATGAAAGAAGTCCAAATTTGTGATTTTAATTCAGAGATTACAGATTATGTTAATTGTTATGCTTAATGTAAGTCTGATTTCCTCTCGTTCGTAACAGTGTTGTTATGACCGATGAGGAGATTGGGAGAGGTGTGGCTGGCTATCAAGGGGAATGATGAGGAGGCCAGTTTTTTTTTCTAATTATAATATACAAATATCTATGCTACTTTTATTTTATTTTGTATAAGTAAAGTTTTTCGGTATTAAGTAGTGCACATTTCTGTAATATTTAATTACTTAGATACATAGAGTCTAAGAAGTAGGAGTATGAGATGGGAAGCTTAGAAGGTAGTGGAAGAGACAAGGGGTTAAGTAGGAGAGGAAGTAAAAGGTGGATGAGAGAAGAGGCGTTGAAGGCTGAGTAGGAGAATGACGAGGGAGGTAATTGAGGCTGAGGTGAAGGATGATAAAGTAGGATTCAGAGTCTAAGAAGTAGGAGTATAAGATGGGAAGCTTAGAAGGTAGTGGAAGAGACTAGGGGTTAAGGAGGAGAGGAAGTAATAGGTGAATGAGAGAAGAGGAGATGACGGCTGAGTAGGAGAATAAAGAGGGAAGTAATTTAGGCTGAGGTGAAGGATGAGAAAAGAAGGATTTAGAAACTAAGAAGGGGGAGGAGGTATTTACAGTAGAATAAGAGAGGACAGCATTTAATGTTAGTTTTGTAACTCATTGGGGGTCTTTTATCAACACTGGTGTTTCCATACACCAATCTTGATCTCCCAGTGCTCTGGAGTAAGATGTGCCTTATTTATTAAGAGGCAGATGCCTTTTTATTAAATCTGGTGCATCTCTGGCACTGTGTGCGTCAGAATTTACAGTCTATGCTATCTAGGTGCTGGCAAAGACTTGAGCTATAACTTATTCCAGTTCCTGGCGTATGTTATAGTAAACTCAGAGGGCTGCGATGGGCCCTGCCCTATCCCTCTAAGTGCCTCTTGTTCCTCACCATTTTTAAAATATTGGTGGGAAGCTCAAAAAGTCACAAGTTATGCATGAATATGGTGAGCACCATCACTTGTGACTTTTTAATGCCGCTGTAGTGTTGTATGTACTATGATAAATGACTCTCAATGATTTTTTTTTGTTTAGGTATTAAGGAGTAAGTAAACAATATAGAGTCATTAGCTGTCAGAATCAGTTTAAAATCTATAGTGTTAGAAACAGATATGTGTATAAAATAATTATAAATGAAAAAAATATATTACTTACCAGTATTAGATTTATTTAGTCCCTTGATAGCAGCAGCATGTGCTGCAGTCATGGGCATATACAATGAAAGTCATTGCATGATGGCTTCTTATTAATCATAAGAGAAGTCCAAATTTGTGATTTTAATTCAGAGATTGCAGATTATGTTAATTATTACGCTTAATGTAAGTCTGATTTCCTATCGTTCGTAACAGTGTTGTTATGACCGATGAGGAGATTGGGAGAGGTGTGGCTGGCTATCAAGGAGAATGATGAGGAGGCCAATTTTTTTTTCTAATTATAATATACACATATCTATGCTACTTTTATTTTATTTTGTATAAGTAAAGTTTTTCGGTATTAAGTAGTGCACATTTCTGTTATATTTAATTACTTAGATACATAGATTCTAAGAAGTAGGAGTATGAGATGGGAAGCTTAGAAGGTAGTGGAAGAGACAAGGGGTTAAGGAGGAGAGGAAGTAAAAGGTGGATGAGAGAAGAGGCGTTGAAGGCTGAGTAGGAGAATGACGAGGGAGGTAATTGAGGCTGAGGTGAAGAATGAGAAAGGAGGATTTAGAGTCTAAGAAGTAGGAGTATAAGATGGGAAGCTTAGAAGGTAGTGGAAGAGACTAGGGGTTAAGGAGGAGAGGAAGTAATAGGTGAATGAGAGAAGAGGAGATGACGGCTGAGTAGGAGAATGAAGAGGGAAGTAATTTAGGCTGAGGTGAAGGATGAGAAAAGTAGGATTTAGAAACTAAGAAGGGGAGGAGTTATATAAAGTAGAATAAGAGTGGACAGCATTCAATGTTTATTAGTATTGTAAGTCATTGGGGGGCATTTATCAACACTGGTGTTTACATACACCAATCTTGATCTCCCTGTGCTCTGGAGTAAGATGTGCCTAATTTATTAATCGGCAGATGCCTTTTTATCAAATCTGGTGCATCTCTGGCACTGTGTGAGGCAGAAATTACAGTCTCTGCCAGCTAGGTGCTGGCAAAGACTTGAGGTATAACTTATTCCAGTTCCTGGCGTATGTTATAGTAAACTCAGAGGGCTGCGATGGGCCCTGCCCTATCCCTCTAAGTGCCTCTTGTTCCTCACCATTTTTAAAATATTGGTGGGAAGCTCAAAAAGTCACAAGTTATGCATGAATATGGTGAGCACCATCACTTGTGACTCTTTTTAATGCTGCTGTAGTGTTGTATGTACTATGATAAATGACCCCCAATGATTTTTTTGTTTTAGTTTAGGTATTAAGGAGTAAGCAAGCAATATAGAGTCATTAGCTGTCAGAATCAGTTTAAAATCTATAGTGTTAGAAACAGATATGTGTATAAAATAATTAGAAATGAAAAAAAAAATGTACTTACCAGTATTAGATTTATTTAGTCCCTTGATAGCAGCAGCATGTTCTGCAGTAATGGGCATATACAATGAAAGTCATTGCATGATGGCTTCTTATTAATCATGAAAGAAGTCCAAATTTGTGATTTTAATTCAGAGATTGCAGATTATGTTAATTGTTGCACTTAATGTTAGTCTGATTTCCTCTCGTTCGTAACAGTGTTGTTATGACCGATGAGGAGATTTGGAGAGGCGTTGGTGGCTAACAAGGGGAATGACGAGGAGGCCAGTTTTTTTTTTTTTTCTAATTATAATATACACATATCTATGCTACTTTTATTTAATTTAGTATAAGTAAAGTTTTTCATTATTAAGTAGTGCGCGTTTCTGTTATATTTAATTACTTAGAGACATAGAGTCTAAGAAGTAGGAGTATGAGATGGGAAGCTTTGAAGGTAGTGGAAGAGACAAGGGGTTAAGGAGGAGAGCAAGTTATAGGTGGATGAGTGAAGACGGGTTAAAGGCTGAGTAGGAGATTGAAGAGGGAGGTAATAACGGCTGAGGTGAAGGATGAGAAAGGAGGATTTAGAATATAAGAAGGGCTAAGGATGTATATATTGTAGAATAAGAGAGGACAGAATTAAATGTTTATTAGTTTTGGAACTCATTGGGGGGCATTTATCAACACTGGTGTCTCCATACACCAATCTTGATCTCCCTGTGCTTTGGAGTAAGATGTGCCTAATTTATTAAGAGGCAGATGCCTTTTTATTAAATCTGGTGCATCTCTGGCACTCTGTGCGGCATAAATTACAGTCTCTGCCAGCTAGGGGCTGGCAAAAACTTGAGGTATAACTTACTCCAGTTCCTGGCGTATGTTATAGTAAACTCAGAGGGCTGCGATGGGCCCTGCCCTCTCCCTCTAAGTACCTCTTGTTCCTCACCATTTTAAAAATATTGGTGGGAAGCTCAAAAAGTCACAAGTTATGCATGAATATGGTGAGCACCATCACTTGTGACTTTTTACCGCCGCTGTAGTGTTGTATGTACTTTGATAAATGACCCTCAATGATTTTTTTAGTTTAGGTATTTAGGAGTAAGTAAGCAATATAGAGTCATTAGCTGTCAGAATCAGTTTAAAATGTATAGTGTTAGAAACAGATATGTGTATAAAATAATTAGAAATGAAAAAAAAAATACTTATTTACTTAGTCCCTTGATAGCAGCAGCATGTGCTGCAGTCATGGGCATATACAATGAAAGTCATTGCATGATGGCTTCTTATTAATCATGAAAGAAGTCCACATTTGTGATTTTAATTCAGAGATTGCAGATTATGTTAATTGTTGCACTTAATGTTAGTCTGATTTCCTCTCGTTCGTAACAGTGTTGTTATGACCGATGAGGAGATTTGGAGAGGCGTGGCTGGCTAACAAGGGGAATGACGAGGAGGCCAGTTTTTTTTTTTTTTCTAATTATAATATACACATATCTATGCTACTTTTATTTAATTTAGTATAAGTAAAGTTTTTCATTATTAAGTAGTGCGCGTTTCTGTTATATTTAATTACTTAGAGACATAGAGTCTAAGAAGTAGGAGTATGAGATGGGAAGCTTTGAAGGTAGTGGAAGAGACAAGGGGTTAAGGAGGAGAGCAAGTTATAGGTGGATGAGTGAAGACGGGTTAAAGGCTGAGTAGGAGATTGAAGAGGGAGGTAATAACGGCTGAGGTGAAGGATGAGAAAGGAGGATTTAGAATATAAGAAGGGCTAAGGATGTATATATTGTAGAATAAGAGAGGACAGAATTAAATGTTTATTAGTTTTGGAACTCATTGGGGGGCATTTATCAACACTGGTGTCTCCATACACCAATCTTGATCTCCCTGTGCTTTGGAGTAAGATGTGCCTAATTTATTAAGAGGCAGATGCCTTTTTATTAAATCTGGTGCATCTCTGGCACTCTGTGCGGCATAAATTACAGTCTCTGCCAGCTAGGGGCTGGCAAAAACTTCAGGTATAACTTACTCCAGTTCCTGGCGTATGTTATAGTAAACTCAGAGGGCTGCGATGGGCCCTGCCCTCTCCCTCTAAGTACCTCTTGTTCCTCACCTTTTTAAAAATATTGGTGGGAAGCTCAAAAAGTCACAAGTTATGCATGAATATGGTGAGCACCATCACTTGTGACTTTTTACCGCCGCTGTAGTGTTGTATGTACTTTGATAAATGACCCTCAATGATTTTTTAGTTTAGGTATTTAGGAGTAAGTAAGCAATATAGAGTCATTAGCTGTCAGAATCAGTTTAAAATGTATAGTGTTAGAAACAGATATGTGTATAAAATAATTAGAAATGAAAAAAAAAAATACTTATTTACTTAGTCCCTTGATAGCAGCAGCATGTGCTGCAGTCATGGGCATATACAATGAAAGTCATTGCATGATGGCTTCTTATTAATCATGAAAGAAGTCCACATTTGTGATTTTAATTCAGAGATTGCAGATTATGTTAATTGTTGCACTTAATGTTAGTCTGATTTCCTCTCGTTCGTAACAGTGTTGTTATGACCGATGAGGAGATTTGGAGAGGCGTGGCTGGCTAACAAGGGGAATGACGAGGAGGCCAGTTTTTTTTTTTTTCTAATTATAATATACACATATCTATGCTACTTTTATTTAATTTAGTATAAGTAAAGTTTTTCATTATTAAGTAGTGCGCGTTTCTGTTATATTTAATTACTTAGAGACATAGAGTCTAAGAAGTAGGAGTATGAGATGGGAAGCTTTGAAGGTAGTGGAAGAGACAAGGGGTTAAGGAGGAGAGCAAGTTATAGGTGGATGAGTGAAGACGGGTTAAAGGCTGAGTAGGAGATTGAAGAGGGAGGTAATAACGGCTGAGGTGAAGGATGAGAAAGGAGGATTTAGAATATAAGAAGGGCTAAGGATGTATATATTGTAGAATAAGAGAGGACAGAATTAAATGTTTATTAGTTTTGGAACTCATTGGGGGGCATTTATCAACACTGGTGTCTCCATACACCAATCTTGATCTCCCTGTGCTTTGGAGTAAGATGTGCCTAATTTATTAAGAGACAGATGCCTTTTTATTAAATCTGGTGCAACTCTGGCACTCTGTGCGGCATAAATTACAGTCTATGCCAGCTAGGGGCTGGCAAAAACTTGAGGTATAACTTACCCCAGTTCCTGGCGTATGTTATAGTAAACTCAGAGGGCTGCGATGGGCCCTGCCCTCTCCCTCTAAGTACCTCTTGTTCCTCACCATTTTAAAAATATTGGTGGGAAGCTCAAAAAGTCACAAGTTATGCATGAATATGGTGAGCACCATCACTTGTGACTTTTTACCGCCGCTGTAGTGTTGTATGTACTTTGATAAATGACCCTCAATGATTTTTTAGTTTAGGTATTTAGGAGTTAGTAAGCAATATAGAGTCATTAGCTGTCAGAATCAGTTTAAATTGTATAGTGTTAGAAACAGATATGTGTATAAAATAATTAGAAATGAAAAAAAAAAAATACTTATTTACTTAGTCCCTTGATAGCAGCAGCATGTGCTGCAGTTATGGGCATATACAATGAAAGTCATTGCATGATGGCTTCTTATTAATCATGAAAGATGTCCAAATTTGTGATTTTAATTCAGAGATTGCAGATTATGTACATTTTTACACTAAATGTTAGTCTGATTTCCTCTCATTCGCAACAGTGTTGTTATGACCGATGAGGAGATTGGGAGAGGTGTGGCTGGCTATCAAGGGGAGTGATGAGGAGGTCATTTTTTTTCTAATTATAATATACACATATTTATGCTACTTTTATTTTACTTTGTGTAATTAAAGTTTGTCAATATTAAGTAGTGTGCATTTCTGTTATATTTAATTCCTTAGAGACAAAGAGTCTAAGATGTAGTATGGAGTATGAGATGGGAAGCTTAGAAGGTAACGGAAGAGACAAGGGTTTAAGGAGGAGAGGAAGTAATAGTTTGATGAGAGAAGAGGACTTGAAGGCTGAGTAGGAGAATGAAGGGGGAGGTAATTGAGGTTGAGGCGAAGAATGAGAAAGGAGGATTTAGATACTAAGAAGGTGGAGGAGGTATATAAAGTAGATTAAGAGAGGACAGTATTCAGTGTTTATTAGGTTTGAATCTCAGTGGGGGGCATTTATGAACACTGCTGTTTCCATACATCAATCTTGATCTCCCTGTCCACTGGAGTAAGATGTGCCTAATTTATTGAGAGGCAGATGCCTTTTTAATAAATCTGGTGCACCTCTGGCACTTTGTGCGGCACAAATTATCGTCTATGCCACCAAAGGGCTGACATAGATTTGAGGTATAACTTACTCTAGTTTTCGGCGTATGTTATAGTAAACTCTGAGGGCTGCGATCGGCCCTGCCCTCTCCCTCTAAGTGCCTCTTGTTCCCATTTTAAAAATATCGGTGGGACGCTAAAAAAGTCGCAAGTTATTGTACGAATATGGCGAGCACCATCACTTGTGACTTTTTACCACCGCAGTAGTGTTGTAAGTACTTTGACAAATGCCCCTCAATGACTTTTTAGTTTTAGTATAGGTATTAAAGAGTAATTTGGCAATATAGAGTCATTAGCTGTCAGAATCAGGTTCAAATTTATAGTGTTAGAAACAGATATGTGTATAAAATAATTAGAAATGAAAAATAAAATTACTTACCAGTAATAGAGTTACTCAGTGTTGGAACTGATAAAATTGACATCTATGATACAGCTTTGATGCACAGATGTTCCTTGAACGGAATCAGCCCAGGTCTGCTTGATATGCAAATGAGGACCATCAAAGGGTTCTTGGGGCAGGACACTGATGAAAGGAAGATCTGCCAGGACTGTCACATCCTGGGGAAAGCTGCTGGTATTTTCTGCCCACACCTGTGTCAGCAAGGACATACAGTCATGTGAAAAAATTAGGACACCCTTTGAAAGCATGTGGTTTTTTGTAACATTTTTAATAAAAGGTTATTTCATCTCCGTTTCAACAATACAGAGAGATTAAAGTAATCCAACTAAACAAAGAAAACTGAAGAAAAGTCTTTTCAAGATCTTCTGTAAATGTCATTCTACAAAAATGCCTATTCTAACTGAGGAAAAAGATAGGACACCCTCACATGTATTCCCTCTTAAATTGGCTCAGATCTCACACAGGTATATCACACCAGGTGCACATAATTAGTACATCGTTACTCTGCATGTTGAATGAGGCTTGCCCTATTTAAACCTCAGACATTTAGTTTGGTGTGCTCCTGACTGTTGAAGTGAGAGTGAGCACCATGGTGAGAGCAAAAGAGCTGTCAGAGGACTTCAGAAAAAAGATTGTAGCAGCCTATGAGTCTGGGAAGGGATTTAAAAAGATCTCAAAAGATTTTGAAATCAGCCATTCCACTGTCCGGAAGATAGTCTACAAGTGGAGGGCTTTCAAAACAACTGCCAACATGCCCAGGACTGGTCGCCCCAGCAAGTTCACCCCAAGAGCAGACCGCAAGATGCTCAAAGAGGTCTCCAAAAACCCTAAAGTGTCATCTCGAGAACTACAGCAGGCTCTGGCTACTGTTGATGTAGAAGTACATGCCTCTACAATCAGAAAGAGACTGTACAAGTTTAACTTGCATGGGAGGTGTGCAAGGAGGAAACCTTTGCTTTCCAAGAGAAACATCGAGGCCAGACTGACATTTGCCAGAGATAAAGTTGACAAAGACCAGGACTTCTGGAATAATGTTCTTTGGACAGATGAGTCCAAAATTGAATTATTTGGACACAACAGCAGAGGACATGTTTGGCGTAAACCAAACACAGCATGCCAAGAAAAGAACCTCATACCAACTGTGAAGCATGGAGGTGGAAGTGTCATGGTTTGGGGCTGCTTTGCTGCAGCAGGACCTGGTCAGCTCACCATCATAGAATCCATGATGAATTCTACTGTGTATCAGAAGGTGCTTGAAGAACATGTGAGACCATCAGTTAGAAAATTAAAGCTGAAGCGGAACTGGACCATGCAACATGACAATGACCCAAAACATACTAGTAAATCAACCAAAGATTGGCTGAAAAAGAAGAAATGGAGAGTCCTGGAATGGCCAAGTCAAAGTCCAGATTTGAATCCCATTGAGATGCTGTGGGGTGACTTGAAAAGGGCTGTACGTGCAAGAAACCCCTCAAACATCTCACAGCTGAAAAAGTTCTGCATTGAGGAGTGGGGTAAAATTTCCTCAGACCGATGTCGAAAACTGGTAGATGGCTACAAGAACCGTCTCACTGCAGTTATTTCAGCCAAAGGAGGTAACACTCGCTATTAGGGGCAAGGGTGTCCTATCTTTTTCCTCAGTTAGAATAGGCATTTTTGTAGAATGACATTTACAGAAGATCTTGAAAAGACTTTTCTTCAGTTTTCTTTGTTTAGTTGGATTACTTTAATCTCTCTGTATTGTTGAAACGGAGATGAAATAACCTTTTATTAAAAATGTTACAAAAAACCACATGCTTTCAAAGGGTGTCCTAATTTTTTCACATGACTGTACATGCTTGGATGGGGGCAGGGGTATATGATACAATTTTCTTCCTGTGTAATTACCTGCACTAACCTAACTCACAAGTAGGAGCAATGGTGACCTTGGTGACCTCTGGGACAAGACAAGTCTTCCTGGACTCTACAATCAAGAATGTGATTCGCTGAGACCTGCTGGAGAGGAGTGTTTTGGGTACAGAGAAAAGCCCATGGCATGTGTGACTGAGAGAAAGAATGATGTAGCTAGCTCAAGGATCCTGACCCCCTCCAATCCCCTCTCCTATTCCCTTAATTGTATTTAGACTGTAGATATATCCCTATTTGTAAATAAATCCAACACTGAGTTAAGATACAGTTGTTCTTCAGTAATTTAAGGCACCGGCAAAGCAGAGCACATTCTACACTCAGTCCCTTGATAGCAGCAGCATGTGCTGCAGTCAAGGGCATATAAAACAAAAGTCGTTGCATGATGGCTTTTTATTAATCATGAAAGACGTCCAAATTTGTGATTTTAATTCAGAGATTGCAGATTATGTAAATTTTTACACTTAATGTTAATCTGATTTCCTCTCATTCGTAACAGTGTTGTTATGACCGATAAGGAGATTGGGAGACGTGTGGCTGGCTATCAAGGGGAATAATGAGGAGGCCAGGTTTTTTTTCTAATTATAATATACACATATCTATGCTACTTTTATTTTACTTTGTATAATTAAACTTTGTCAGTATTAAGTAGTGTGCATTTCTGTTATATTTAATTACTTAGAGACAAAGAGTCTAAGATATAGGAGTTTGAGATGGGAAGCTTAGAAGGTAGTGGAAGAGACAAGGGGTTAAGAAGTAGAGGAAGTAATAGTTTGATGAGAGAAGAGGACTTGAAGGCTAAGTAGGAGAATGAAGAGGGAAGTAATTGAGGCTGAGGTGAAGGACGAGAAAGGATTTAGAAACTAAGAAGTGGTAGGAGGTGTATAAAGTAGAATAAGAGAGGACAGTATTCAATGTTTATTAGGTTTTAATCTCAGTGGGGGGCATTTATCAATACTGCTGTTTCTGTACATCAAACTTGATCTCCATATGCTCTGGAGTAATATGTGCCTAATTTATTAAGAGGCAGGTGCCTTTTTAATAAATCTGGTGCACCTCTGGCACTCTTTGCTGCACGCATTTCTGTCTATGCTAGCTAGGGGCTTTCATAGACTTGAGGTATAACTTACTCCAGTTTCCGGCGTACTTTATAGTAAACTCAGAGGGCTGCGATGGGCCCTGCCCTCTCCCTCTAAGTGCCTCTTGTTCCTCACCATTTTAAAAATATTGGTGGGAAGCTCAAAAAGTCACAAGTTATTGTACGAACATGGCGAGCTCCATCACTTGTGACTTTTTACCACCGCAGTAGTGTTGTAAGTACTTTGACAAATGCCCCTCAATGACTTTTTAGTTTTAGTATAGGTATTAAAGAGTAAGTAGGCAATATAGTCATTAGCTGTCAGAATCCAGTTAAAATTTATAGTGTTAGAAACAGATATGTGTATAAAATAATTAGAAATGAAAAAAATATATTTTTGCTTACCAGTAATAGTTACTTAGTCCCTTGATAGCAGCAGCATGTGCTGCAGTCATGGCTATATACAATAAAAGTCATTGCATGATGGCTTCTTATTAATCGTGAAAGACGTCCAAATTTGTGATTTTAATTCAGAGATTGCAGATTATGTATATTTTTACACTAAATGTTAGTCTGATTTCCTCTCATTCGTAAAAGTGTTGTTATGACCGATGAGATTGGGAGAGGTGTGGCTGGCTATCAAGGGGAATGATGAGGAGGCCAGTTTTATATCTATGCAACTTTTATTTTACTTTGTATAATTAAAGTTTGTCAGTATTGAGTAGTTTGCATTTCAGTTATATTTCATTACTTAGAGACATAGAGTCTGAGAAGTAGGAGTATGAGATGGGAAGCTTAGAAGGTAGTGGAAGAGACAAGGGGTTAAGGAGGAGAGGAAGTAATAGTTTGATGAGAGAAGAGGACTTGAAGGCTAAGTAGGAGAATGAAGGGGCTCAATTTCAAACGGATCCGTCCCCCATTGACTTTCAATGTAAAGTCTGGACGGATCCGTCTGACTAACTTTCACACTTAGAATTTTTTCTGAAATATAATGCAGACGGGTCCGTTCTGAACGGATCCCATTGTCTGCATTATAGGAGCGGATCCGTCTGTGCAGACACAGACGGATCCGCTCCGAACGCAAATGTGAAAGTAGCCTAAGATAGCGGACAGCTCTAAGCTTGCTTGCAGACTGCGTGTAGACATGCAAAGACTGTAGATTTAGGCTTCGTTTTGACTATTCTGCCACAGATATACGTTAGAGAAGTCTCTGGTTGTGAGTGGTAATCTCTGTACAAGCAATGGTAGACAGCTGAACTCACTAATATTCCTAGGTCATGGTACCAGTTGTATGTGAAGATCCAGTAAAGAGAATACGATGGAAATGCTTTGGTAATTTATTGAGTTTACCTTGAGCAAAGACATATAGAGGACATTAGAGGACAGAATGAATGTTCTCACCAGCTCTGAGTCTGCTGCAGAAAATAAAGACACAGGACCAGAACAAACAGGATATGATGTCACTGAAAGTCAGGAGCAGACAGAGAGCAAAGGGCCAATGGGATTTACATAATACATTCAGGAAACCTATAACAAGAATGACCACAGGGTGGCAGCATTACATAACATGGTAATGATATGATAACACAAATACAGCTATTTATCTTGATAGTAAGAAATAAATGCTGGAACAGCACAGGATCTATTGGGTATTGTCAAGAGGAAGATGAGAGACACCAGACCCAACAATGCAGATGAGCTGAAGGCCCCTATCAAAGCAACCTGGGCTTCCATAACACCATAGCAGTGCCACAGGCTAATCGCCTCCATTCAATGACACATTGATTCAATACCAGTAATTCATGCAAAAGGAGCCCAAGCAAGTATTTCGTGTGTATACTGTACATCATTTTCAATAGGCCAACATTTCTATAATAAAAATAATTTTTTAATTGGTCTTATAGAATATTTTACTTTTCTAAGATACTGACTTTTGGCCTTTCATTAGCTGTAAGCCATAGTTATTAACATTAAAAGAAATAAATGCTTATAATAGATCACTATGAATAAGGAATCTATATAATATATGAGTTTCACGTTTTAAATTGAATTACTGAAATAAATTACATTTTAAATGATATTCTAATTTATTGAGATGCAGCTGTATATTAAAAACAAATCAGCATTTAGGACTGTTTCACACGAGCGAGTCCATTGTGGGAATCACGCTCTATGTATGAGATCTTCCTTTCTGGACTTGCAGGAGCCAACGGCATTATACTGATTCATAATGCTGTGTGCCTCTGCTTGACTTTACTTCAACAGAATCATATTGACAGCTTTATGTCGCTATGATATAGTAGCAGTAAAGTTACACAGAGGCACACATTATAAATCATGATAATGCTGTGTACTCCTGCAAGTCCAGAACGGAGGATATCGCACATGGAGCATGATACCCACAGTGGACTCGCTCGTGTGAAACAGCCCTTAAAGGGAACCTGTCACCAGTTTTATGGTGTCCTAACTAAGGGCAACATAAATAAGTGACTGATTCTCTTAGCAAAATGCTGGGTCAATTTCTTTAATTGACCCAGTCAATCTGCCAACATCTTGTATTGAAAAGCTCCAGCTGATAATGATGAGTCATGAATATTTATGCGCTCCTGACTCTCCCCGCCTACCTGCTGCTGATTGACAGTTATTTTCCATATGAATCAGCAGCAGGTGGGCAGGGGAGTGGCTATAGCTCTGAATTAAAAAAAACGCTGGACTCACTGACATCATGCTGGACTCAAATCAGCTCATTAGCATGCGGCATGTGGCATCCTTGTGTGTATATTACGAGATAACCATCTGTCACACCAGTAAGTGTGACAGATAAAATACATCTAAGGTACTTTTTAGTAGTTAATGATTGTATATAATTAGTTAGATTATAATCAAATATCCACATGACAGGTTCCCTTTAAAGAAGTTACCCCACTAAAAACACTCTACATTTTTTTTTTCAATCCAGCCCCTGAATCTGAATACTTTTATAACTGCATGTAAATACAAATTTAGTATAGCCACTGAGTTAATAAAATGTATCTGTATAGCACCACCTGCTGTTTGTTCTTTTCCTTAGTTCTCTGTTCACCTCAGTAACATTGATAAAGTGGTCGCACATGTTCAGTTCCATACTTCAACTTCCATCAGCCACATATACTGTTTGAAACTGTGACAGTTACAGGGAGAAAAATACAGTAGAAAGGACACACTTCCTCAGCTTAGGCTACTTTCACACTAGCGTTCGGGCGGATCCGTTCTGAACGGATCCGCTCATAATAATGCAGACGGAGGCTCCGTTCAGAACGGATCCGTCTGCATTATATTAGCTAAAAAAAGCTAAGTGTGAAAATAGCCTCGGACGGATCCGTCCAGACTTTCAATGTAAAGTCAATGGGGGACGGATCCGCCTGAAGATTGAGCCACAGGGTGACATCTTCAAACGGATCCGTCCCCATTGACTTACATTGTAAGTCTGGACGGATCCGCACGCCTCCGCACGGCCAGGCGGACACCCGAACGCTGCAAGCAGCGTTCAGCTGTCCGCCTGTCCGTGCGGAGGCGAGCGGAGCGGAGGCTGAACGCCGCCAGACTGATGCAGTCTGAGCGGATCCGCTCCATTCAGACTGCATCAGGGCTGGACGGCTGCGTTCGGGTCCGCTCGTGAGCCCCTTCAAACGGAGCTCACGAACGGACCAGCGAACGCTAGTGTGAAAGCAGCCTAAGATAGAGAGAGCTTTAGCAGAAAGTCTATGCCCCCTAAGAAAGGACATCCCCCTGGGCAGACATAGGGAGAAAACTGCAAAAGAAAAGACATGCTCCCTGAACTGTGATAGGGAAAGTGTTGAAGCAGAAAGGACACGTCCCCAGAGCTGTTTACCTGAAGATTATCTTGCTGAGAAACTGGAGCAATGAACTGGGGGATCTCTGTATTCATGTGAGGCACAGGGCTAGTTCTAGCTTTGTTAGGAAGAGATTGTCATGTATTATATCAGGGATCAGTAACCTTCAGCACTCCATCTGCTGTAAAACTACAACTCCCAGCATGCACAATTACATGCCTGTTCTTGCAACACCCATAAAAGTGAAAAGAGGATTCTGGGAGTTGTAGTCTCAGAACAGCTTGAGTGCTGAAGGTTGCTGATCCCTGTACTATCTGTCTTAATTCTCATTTATTTTTACACTAATCTAAACTACTTTAAGATCTCACAGCACATACTACTGAATAATACTGCTAGAAGCCACCAGTATTATCCTATAAGCATTTTTTAGATGTTACATTAAGCATGACCTACAAATCAGCATTACAGACATGTAAATAAGCCTCTGGCGTCTCAATCCACTTTAGGTGCCTGAAATGGTTCCTTCATACATACAACATCTTAGCAACCATGTTATTGTGTAACTGAAGGAAGTCATTATTTGACTTGCCAGATCTGAGCAGAGTCCAAAGGCAAGCATAATTTATTCTGAGACCGGTGAAGCATTTCTGCTAACGAATGTGTGGCATGTGACATGTACTGCTCTGCTCATACTAAAACGCCCAAGCTGCGTGTGACCTACCTGGAAGGGATGGAGTCTTACACTGAGATTGCGTTCAGGTCTTGGATGATTAGGACTCATATATAGTGGTGTTGGGTCACCATCTGCCTGGATCCCCTGAGGCCAGTGTACTACAAATCACATTATTACAGCTAAGAGCTGGTTATTACATCCGACTAAAAGCCTGTGATTTTTAGATATGCTGCACTGAGCAGCTTTCAAATGTCTCTGCTAGATACGGTGCACAGTGATATAGCCAAAGGGGTTCGGAGGGTTTGACCACACCTGTCACCATATGACACAGCATAAATGCACTGCTGATTATTGTAAAATATTAGATTATTTAGTGTGAAGCGATACTACAGTATATAGGAGGAAATAATGACATACGTGACTTTGTACTGGGGATCAGCACATTAAAGATGAACAAGATGTAGCAGTGCTCCTCTGAGTGCTCTGCCCCCTTTGGCTTTCATTGCCTCTGCTCGGCTTTTGGAGTGTGTGATGTACGGATCCAGTATATTTGATCTGTACTCCACACGTTCCAAAAGCTGAGCACTGCCAATGAAAACCAAAGGAGCAGAGCGCTCTGTTTCTTCATGGACGGTTTAGTTACCATTGGATGGATATACTGTGCATTGGCTTACATGGATTTGAAGCATTCTAGGGTACAACCACATAGCTGGAACATATGACCCACAGCGGGCCGCACTGTTCAGTGGATCTGTATTGTTAATAGCTGTGCAGTATTGAAGGTGCCACGTAGCCATAAACAATGCAGATCTACTTAGGCTACTTTCACACTTGTGGCAGAGTGATCCGGCAAGTAGTTCCGTCGACGGAACTGCCTGCCGGATCCGGCAAAACGTATGCCAACTGATGGCACTTGTAAGACTGATAAGGATCCTGATCAGTCTTAAAAATGCCTGATCAGTCAGAAAAATGCATTGAAATGCCAGATCCGTCTTTCCGGTGTCATCCGACAAAACAGATCCGGCATTTATTTTTTTCACCTTTTTTCGGTCAGATCGGATCCGGCATTCAGGTATTTTGAATGCCGGATTCGGCACTAATACATTCCAATGGAAAAGTCTTCAGTTTTTTTCGCCGGAGATAAAACCGTAGCATCCTGAACGGATTACTCTCCATTCAGAATGCATGGGGATATGCCTGATCAGTTATTTTCCGGCATTGGGCCCTTTTAACGGAACTCAGTGCCGGAAAAGAAAAACGCTAGTGTGAAAGTACCCTAAACAGTGCGGTCTCATTAGTTTGTATAGAGCCCACTGCAGCCTGTGTGGTTGTACTCTTACAGTACCAGCTAAGTGGATGAGATTATAGCAAATGTCATTCCCACACTGAAGCATAAATTGACCTGTGGTGCAGATTTAAAATCTACAGCATGTTAATTTATGCTGTGAATTTCCACCGCAGATTTCATCCTTTGCAAAGCACATGTGAAATTATCCTCAGCGACATACTATTACATTAGCTCAGGAGCTATCACTTGCTTGTGATCATTGAGGCCCACAGCAAAAATCTCAATTGGGCCTCCATGCCCCATCCCCTCCCACTACCCACCCCTGGCACCTCCCTCTGCCACATATACTGTGCTTGCTTCTGCATATTATATAGTGCAGGGCTCGACAAATCCCAGGCGCCAGGTCGCCATGGCGATCAGGAATTTTGTCCTGGCGCCTGGGTATTTGCCCTCACATGGCTGCCCCCCAGTAATCCGGGGGAATCCCGGAACTCCGCCGCTTTTATGCGGAGTTCTCGGACAGTCTGGCAGGGAAGGAGTTACCCGGATACGCCCCGCCCGCTCACTGGATGCTGCTCGTGGCTAGAGACATCAGCTTCTCTAGTAGGCGTTCCTTCTCCATGGCTGTAGCGCTGTCCAACTGCAGCGCAGGGAGAAGGAACGTCCAGGAAAGAAGCTGATTTCTCCTCCCCATTGCTCCGATAGTAATTAGCATATGGAGCAGGGGCCAGTAATGGGGCACGGCGGGCAAACGGAGCGGGCCCAAGAATAATAGTAAGTGCTGGGACATCTCTGGGCGCCGCTCTGTGTAGCCTACTACTTAAATTCTGGACCCACGTCTTTAACACATACAGACGTGGACAAAATTGTTGGTACCCTTTGGTCAATGAAAGAAAAAGTCACAATGGTCACAGAAATAACTTTAATCTGACAAAAGTAATAATAAATTAAAATTCTATAAATGTTAACCAATGAAAGTCAGACATTGTTTTTCAACCATGCTTCAACAGAATTATGTAAAAAAATAAACTCATGAAACAGGCATGGACAAAAATGATGGTACCCCTAGAAAACACAGAACATAATGTGACCAAAGGGACATGTTAATTCAAGGTGTGTCCACTAATTAGCATCACAGGTGTCTACAACCTTGTAATCAGCCATTGGGCCTATATATATGGCTCCAGGTAATCACTGTGTTGTTTGGTGATATGGTGTGTACCACACTCGACATGGACCAGAGGAAGCAAAGGAAAGAGCTGTCTCAAGAGATCAGAAAGAAAATTATAGACAAGCATGTTAAAGGTAAAGGCTATAAGACCATCTCCAAGCAACTAGATGTTCCTGTGAGTACAGTTGCACATATTATTCATAAGTTTAAGATCCATGGGACTGTAGCCAACCTCCCTGGACGTGGCCGCAGGAGGAAAATTGATGACAAATCTAAGAGACGGATAATCCGAATGGTAACAAAAGAGCCTAGAAAGACTTCTAAAGAGATTCAAGGTGAACTTCATGCTCAAGGAACATCAGTGTCAGATCGCACCATCCGTCGTTGTTTGAGCCAAAGTGGACTACATGGGAGACGACCAAGGAGGACACCATTGTTGAAAACGAATCATAAAAAAGCAAGACTGGAATATGCCAAACTACATGTTGACAAGCCACAAAGCTTCTGGGAGAATGTCCTGTGGACAGATGAGACAAAAATCGAAGTTTTTGCCAAGGCACATCAGCTGTATGTTCACAGACGAAAAAATGAAGCATATCAAGAAAAGAACACTGTCCCTACTGTGAAACATGGAGGAGGCTCTGTTATGTTCTGGGGCTGCTTTGCTGCGTCTGGCACAGGGTGTCTTGAATCTGTGCAGGGTACAATGAAATCTCAAGACTATCAAGGAATTCTAGAGAGAAATGTACTAGCCAGTGTCAGAAAGCTTGGTCTCAGTCGCAGGTCATGGGTCTTGCAACAGGACAATGACCCAAAACACACCGCTAAAAACACCCAAGAATGGCTAAGAGGAAAAAATTGGACTATTCTAAAGTGGCCTTCTATGAGCCCTGACCTCAATCCTATTGAGCATCTTTGGAAGGAGCTGAAACATGCAGTCTGGAAAAGGCACCCTTCAAACCGGACACAACTGGAGCAGTTTGCTCATGAGGAGTGGGCCAAAATACCTGCTGAGAGGTGCAGATGTCTCATTGACAGTTACAGGAAGCGTTTGATTGCAGTGATTGCCTCAAAAGGTTGCGCAACAAAATATTAAGTTAGGGGTACCATCATTTTTGTCCATGCCTGTTTCATGAGTTTATTTTTTTACATAATTCTGTTGAAGCATGGTTGAAAAACAATGTCTGACTTTCATTGGTTAACATTTATAGAATTTTAATTTATTATTACTTTTGTCAGATTAAAGTTATTTCTGTGACCATTGTGACTTTTTCTTTCATTGACCAAAGGGTACCAACAATTTTGTCCACGTCTGTAATAATACAGGAGGCAGGTGCCGGCGGCAGAATCACATAGACGGCACCCTGCCTCTGACAGGGAGCTGCGATCAGCGGCAGTTAACCCCTCAGGTGAGGCACCTGAGGGGTTAACTGCCGCTGATCTGCTGCCAGTACCTGCCTTTTTTATTAAGGGTTAATTATCATTGGTGGCGCAGTGCTCCCCCCACCCCATTAAAATCATTCGTAGCACAGTGCGCCCGCCCCTCTCAACCCCCCAGTATTAAAATCATTGGTGGCAGTGGCCACCGGGTCCTCTCCCCTCCCCCTCATTGGTGGCAGTGGTTCCCCTCCGCTCCTCTTCATTGGTGGCAGTGGCAGCTTCTGATAGGAGCCCCAGCTGTGTAATCCTGGGGCTCAGATCAGTTAACTTGGCAGCCAGGATGCTACTGAAGTCCTGGCTGCCATGGTCAGTGTGAGGTCCTATTCACCCTGATAGAACTCTATTAGGGTGAATAGGACATGGGATGAAAAGATCCCAGGTTCTGGCCCCTAAGGGTGGGAAATAGTTATTAAATAAAAAGTGTAAAAAAAAAAAAAAAAAAAAAAAAAAAAAAAAAGACCAAAATATTAAGTAGAAATCACACCCTTTCCCAATTTCACATATAAAATATATAAACAATAAATAAATAAGCATATCACATATTGCCACAGCAGAAAAGTCCAAACTATTAAACAGGAACAGAAAAAAATTAATAAAACTGCGCGATTCTCAAATTTTTAAAAATGCGGAATGCACGTGGCTTTTTTTTTTAAAAAAATTTCACGTGGTATCGAATGGTATCGAGTATCGCAATACTTTTTTATGACATCGAAATCGAATAAAAAAGTTGGTATCGCAACAACTCTACTCTGTACACTGCAACTGTATATGTGTGTGCGGTTCTGTACACTGCCACTGTATATGTGTGTGCGATTCTGTACACTGCCACTGTATATGTGTGTGCGATTCTGTACACTAACCGCTGTATATGTGTGTGCGGTACTGTACACTGCCGCTGTATGTGTGTGCGATTCTGTACACTGCCGCTGTATGTGTGTGCGATTCTGTACACTGCAACTGTATATGTGTGAGCGGTTCTGTACACTGCCGCTGTATATGTTGATAATGCCCATGTTGTTTGGTTCTAGACTTCTTTATATGTTAACACCTTGAGGACCCAGCTCATTTTCACCTTTTCACCTAACCCTAAGTTCACACCTGAGCGTTTTACAGCGCGTTCCTACGCGCTGTAAAACGCTCAACAAGGAGAAACCAATGCTTCCCTATGGGAATGGTTCTCACCTGGGCGTTTTACAGCGCGTACGATCGCGCTGTAAAACGCCCGACGCTCAAACAAGTTCTTGAGCTTTTTTGGGGGCGTTTGTCGTGCGTTCCCGTACATAGATATTCGGGAATGCGCGACAATGTGTGTTCGCTTGTCTCTGTATGCGCGATTGTAAACGCCTGTACAATCGCGCATACAGAGTGCTCGTTTCAGAACGCTCAGGTCTGAAACCAGGGTTAAGGACCAGGCAATTTTTTGCTAATCTGACCAGTCTCACTTTAAGTGGTGATAACTTTAAAACGCTTTAACTTATCCAGGCCATTCTGAGATTGTTTCTTCGGTACATATTGTACTTCATGACACTGGTAAAATGAAGTAAAAAATATAAATGTGTAAAAAATTGCAAATTTACAAGTTTCAATTTCTCTACTTCTATAACACATAGTAATATCTCCAAACATATTTATTACTTTACATTCCCCATATGTCTACTTCATGTTTGCATCATTTTGGGAATGATATTTAATATTTTGGGGATGTTACAAGGCTTAGAAGTTTGGAAGCAAATCTGGAAATTGTTCTGAACTTCTCAAAAACCCAATTTTTAGGGACCAGTTCAGGTCTGAAGTCACTTTGCGAGGCTTATATAATAGAAACCACCCAAAAATTACACCATTCTAGAAACTACACCCCTCAAGGTATTCAAAACTGATTTTACAAACTTTTTTAACCCTTTAGGTGTTCCACAAGAATTTATGGAAAATACAGATACAATTTAAAAATTTCACTTTTTTGGCATATTTTCCATTTTAATATTTTTTTTCCAGTTACAAAGCAAGGGTTAAACAGCCAAACCAATTTTTATGGCCCTGATTCTGTAGTTTACAGAAACGCCCCATATGTGGTCGTAAACCACTGTATGGGCACACAGTAGGACACAGAAGGAAAGGAATGCCATACGGTTTTGGAAAGGCAGATTTTGCTAGACAGTTTTTTTTGGGACACCATGTCCCATTTGAAGCCCCCTTAGAGTAGAAACTCCATAAAAGTGACTCCAAATATTTTTTTTCCAGTTACAAAGCAAGGGTTAACAGCCAAACAAAACTCATTATTTATGGCCCTGATTCTGTAGTTTACAGAAACACCCCATATGTGGTCGTAAACCCCTGTACGGGCACACGGTAGGACACAGAAGAAAAGGAATGCCATATGGTTTTGGAAAGGCAGATTTTGCTAGACAGTTTTTTTGGGACACCATGTCCCATTTGAAGCCCCCCTGATGCACCCCTAGAGTAGAAACTCCATAAAAGTGACTCCATCTAAGAAACTACACCCCTCAAGGTATTCAAAACTGATTTTACAAACGTTGTTAACCCTTTAGGTGTTCCACAAGAGTTATTGGCAAATAGAGATGACATTTCAGAATTTCAATTTTTGGGCAAATTTTCCATTTTACATTTTTTTTTCCAGTTATTAAGCAAGGGTTAACAGCCAAAGAAAACTCATTATTTATGGCCCTGATTCTGTAGTTTACAGAAACACCCCATATGTGGTCGTAAACCGCTGTACGGGCACACGGCAGGGCGCAGAAGGAAAGGAATGCCATACGTTTTTTGGAAGGCAGATTTTGCTAGACAGTTTTGTTGGACACCATGTCCCATTTGAAGCCCCCCTGATGCACCCCTAGAGTAAAAACTCCAAAAAAGTGACCCCATTTTAGAAACTACGGGATAGGGTGGAAGTTTTGTTGGTACTAGTTTAGGGTACATATGATTTTTGGTTGCTCTATATTACACTTTTTGTGAGGCAAGGTAACAAGAAATAGCTTTTTTGGCACCTTTTTTTTGTTATTTACAACATTCATCTGACAGGTTAGATCATGTGATATTTTTATAGAGCAGGTTGTCACGGACGCGGCGATACCTAATATGTATACAATTTTTTTATTTATGTAAGTTTTACACAATGATTTAATTTTTGAAACAAAAAAAATATGTTTTAGTGTCTCCATAGTCTGAGAGCCATATGACTTTTTGATCGCTTGCTATTACACTTTTTGTGACATAAGATGACAAAAAATTGCTTTTTTTACACCGTTTTTATTTTTATTTTTTTACGGTGTTCACCTGAGGGGTTAGGTCATGTGATATTTTTATAGAGCCCGTCGATACAGACGCGGCGATACCTAATATGTATGCTTTTTTTATTTATATAAGTTTTACACAAAGATTTCCTTTTTGAAACAAAAAAAAAAATCATGTTTTAGTGTTTCCATAGTCTAAGAGCCATAGTTTTTTCTGTTTTTGGGCCATTATCTTGGGTAGGGTATGATTTTTGCAGGATGAGATGACGGTTTGATTGGCGCTATTTTGGGGTGCATATGACTTTTTGATCGCTTGCTATTACACTTTTTGTGATGTAAGGTGACAAAAAATTGTTTATTTAGCAGTTTTTTGGGTTTTTTTACGGTGTTCATCTGAGGGGTTAGCTCATGTGATATTATTATAGAGCTGGTCGATACGGACGCGGCGATACCTAATATGTATACTTTTTTTTATTTATGTAAGTTTTACACAATAATATCATTTTTGAAACAAAAAAAAAAATCATGTTATAGTGTCCCCATAGTTTTTTTATTTTTTGGGCCATTGTCTCATGTAGGGGCTCATTTTTTGCGGGCTGAGGTGACGGTTTGATTGGTACTATTTCGGCGTACATGCGACTCTTTTGATCACTTTTATTACCTTTTTGGGGAAGTAAGGTGGGCAAAATTTCAATTTCCTGATAGTTTTTATTTTTTTATTTTTATAGCGTTCACCGTGCGGGGAAAGTAACATGACCGTTTTATAGATCAGGTCGTTACGGACGCGGCGATACCTAATATGTGTAGTGTATTTTATTTTTTTAATTTTTATTCAGTGATAAATGTGTTTTTATTATCTTTACTTTTTTTCACTTTTTTTTTACATTTTTGGGACCCAGACCTACTTGGTTCTTGAAGATCCAGTGGGTCTGATGTCTGTATAATACAGTACAGTACAATATATATTGTACTGTACTGTATTTTACTTACACTGAACAGATCTATGCTTTTAGCATAGATCTGTTGAGCACCATGGACAGCAGGACGCCCTCCCTCTGTCCCCCCATCCATCTGGGGGCTGCAAAGGCACAGCAGCCCCCCGATGGCAGAGGGGGGGAGCTCCCTGACTTAACCCTTTCCATACCGCGGTCCGTACGGACCGCAGTATGGAAAGGGTGAAACGGCTAAACAGCTGACATCACAGCGATGTCAGCCGTTTATACCAGAGTGTCAGCAATGTGCTGACACTCTGGTATACCACTGGACACCAATGTAAATTCAGCGGGAGGCGGGCGGGGGATCGCGATCCCGCCTGCCGCACTGCCCGCCTCCCGCAACTGCCGCACTGCCCACAAACCGCCCCCCTGCACCCCACCACATAAATGAATTCAGGGGTGCAGGGAGGGTTAAAAAATTTAGATTTTGGCCTTTTTAGGTTTCTGATCCCTGCGGTCGGGGACCGCAGGGATCAGAAACTTCATAAAGCGCTGCAAACCGCAGGTCTGAATTGACCTGCGGTTTGCAGCGATCGCCGATATGGGGGGGTCACAGGACCCCCCTCGGCATTGAGCCTGGGTGCCTGGCTGTGTGCAACAGCCGGCACTCAGCGCTGTCACCATGTCTGCAGACATGGTGACAGTTTAATGCCAGGACGAGTATACTCGTCCTGGAGCGCTAAATACCGTTGCTCCAGGACAAGTATACTCGTCCAAGGTCCTGAAGGGGTTAATTTAAAAGGTGTTATTTTTGTCGCTGCAAAAAAGGCTTTATAAGGTTTTATAAGGTTAAAAAAAAAACGGCTCCTAACTTTTTTAGCTGGCTCCTAAATTCCAAGGGAATTTGTCAAGCCCTAATATAGTGTGCCATATCTCCGCCATGAACTGTCCTGCTGACATATACAGTGTGTCACCCAAGGTCTGACTTACTGCATGCTATGAGTAGGTGTCACTGTAGAAGAGGGCAGCAGTCAAGGCCCAGGGCAGATCTTCCCAGTGCTGGACTGAAGCGGTGAGGACTGGTCAGGTCACAATGCAAATGAAGTCCTGCAGCACAACTCAGTTCCGTTTCTCTGCTGCGTGCTAGGCAAGCCAATCATCAGCAGGCTCTACTAACAATGCTAATGCTGATTGGCCAGCCCAGTGTCCAGCAGAGAGACAACACAGAGAGCTCATTGGGACTTCAGTGGAATGGCTATGAAGCAACTGATGTGCTGGCCTGCTGTGTAAGGGGGGTAGCAGGCAGAGGGGAGGTAGAACGCAGGGCCTGAGCGGTTGCATTAAGTGTAATTAGTGGGCAGGGCCTTTCATCCATAGCCGTGCCCTCTCCCTCAAGCTACGGCATGTGACCACCGCCAAACTGGAAGTTTACAAGCAGAGACCAGAGCACGGCAGCAAGTGGCTAAAGAAACTGGAACCCATTTGCGGGAAGCAGGTAAATATGCTTCTCTTCGCAGGTCAAAACACCCTAGAAGGGGGGGGCGTGGCCTGCTGTTGACCGAGATGGCTGCTTGGTGAGAGAGCTCCAGCTCACAATCCCTGTAAGGCTCCAAGCACCTCAGCAAATGAGTAACAGGGCTTGCAAACCTTCTCCTACCTTGTAGGTGACATGATGACCCGAAAGCCTCCCGTCCAGGTCTCCGCTGCCTCACAGACTTCTTCACAACACAGGAGTCGGATGGCGGCTTCTCGCTACTACATGCGGCCGAGAACAGCTCTTTATCATCTTCAAGAGGAAGACCGGGCATACCTCCTCTATCTCCCCCTATCAGCGGAGACACAGAGGGACGAAACGAACCCTTACAAGCGCTGCAGTTATCCCGTACTAGGGCCAAAGAGCTCTACAGCCACAACGCTCCTGGGCCTGAACAAGAGGACGCCATGATGATTACGCCGCCGGTGATTGACACTATAGCCGGCCCTGATGCAAGCATTAAAAGTCCTGCAGATAGGTCTCAGACTCCTGCCTTAGACCAGGCAACACTTAATGTAGCAGCGGTGACAGACCCACTGCAGAACTTCACATGTACCGACCAAACAGTATCTGAGAATACATTTAAAGCCATGATGACGGCTGTCCATCATTCACTTATTTCGCAGCTGCAACAAGTTGCTGCTTCCATTACATTTTCCATGGATGACATGGGCTCAAGGGTGAACCATATTGAAAATAAGATGGGTGAATTAACCAACTTCCACAATGAACTTATCGATGCTCATTACTCTTAGGAGCATGAGGTGCAGGGTTGAAAGCCAAACTGGCTGACCTGGAGGACAGAAACAGACACAATAACCTAAAATTTAGGGGATCCCAGATACAGTATCCCCTGCCAATCTGCAGCAATTCCTGGGAGACATGTTCAAGATGATATTTCCAGACAAAGATCCCCAGTTGCTCCTGATCGACAGAGCTCATCATTTGCCCAAACCTAAGCATATACCAACATCAGCGCCTAAAGATGTTATTGCGCAATTCCACTTTTATTGTGTGAAAGAAGATCTGGTATCCTATATCAGGAAAAAACTAAGTTTGCCAGCTCATACAGACATTCTAGTATTTGCGGACCTTTCGCAAGCTACACTACAAGCTAGAAAACAACTCTCCCCAATAACCAAAGTATTGAGGGACCTCCGGATCCCATACAAATGGGGATTCCCACTGAAACTTTTGATCCATAGGGATGGGAAAAAATTTGTTATTAAGAATCTTGAAGAGGGAGAATCCCTCCTAAAGGCCTGGAACGCTGGAAACCCCGTATCGCCTGTTCCTGCAAGAAAATTCCCTCTCATGTACCCCCGGATTGGTCCTCAGTGGGAGAATGATCTCAGTTGTATTATCAATGTTGTTTGCTGTGCCCTTCTTGCCGAGTAGACACAACTAATAGGGATGGCGGGGCAAGGCTGAACTGTTGATCCCCGCTTTCTCTGGTCTGGGTTTATCCTAACCCCTCTAAGACCAGCTCTATTCGGTACTGTTTAACTAACCTATGCTTATTTCACAGGTTGTGATTTCTCTAATATTTGATTTATATGTTCTTTTTGTTTTTCTTGATGGTCACATATTTGCAAAGCCCTCAGCACTTCAGAAACGACTGGAAAGGGTACTAGTCTGTATTCAGCTTACATGTATTCTCCGTATTTATGGCGGTTAAGGTAATGTCTATTAATGCCAAGGGGCTGAATTCCCCCTATAAGAGAACCTCACTTTGGAGAGATGTATGCTCCTCACAGATAGATATATTATGTGTCCAGGAAACACATTTTGTTCACAACAAACACCCAGAATTATCCCGACGAGATTTTTCTACTATATTACTGGGGTTAAAAGCAGAGTGTGCTTGTCACGGACGGTGTACAGGAAACAAGACAAAGCAACATGCATATATGACTCACTGGATCCAAAGCTAAGGAACCAAAAGGGAGACCCCTGCACAAGACCTAGCACTTTCCCTGGCTGCTCAGCCTATGCAAAGATCCCAAAGGTGGATGGTTGCATATCCACGTACCTCGACTATATAACCCCTGAACACCCTACAATAGTGAGGGGACACGACCACCGGCTCCCTACACCAGACACGGAGGGAGTCAGGGTCACCTGGGATCCAGCAAACAGAAAATAACAGATAAATGTACAGCACTTAACTTTGTAGCAGACTGGGAAACAGGATCAGTATGCACACACACTCCAGGAAGAAGTATAAGCCGCCCAGTAAAGCATTATGGGGAGGAATTTAAAGGGAAGCAATCAGTCCAACTACATGACAGCTGAGAGAGGCTAACGAGATGAGGAACTGAATACCACAAAGAAAACTCAAGGAGGAGGTTCTGAAAGGCCTCTGTCAGAGCTTCTCAGCTGTCTGGTTGTGACAGTGCTTGGCGTGCATGCTGTATCTGCGCTCCCTGGACTTTGTGTGGCTGTCGTGGCCCATAACAGGTAGGAACTAGTGTTAGGGACCACTCATGAAGGCGACCTTGACGTGGTGAGTGGCTTATTACGCTTTGGCCAAAATGTACAACAATGCCTTATTCAACATCCAGCATAAAGGCAGGGCAGAGTGCTGGTTTGCAGAGTGCGATTGCATTTGTGTTTTTGCGTTTGTATCTGTATTTCGCCATAGCAATGTGCCCCTGCAAACAGGGTTGTGCGGGTGAACCCCCCACATTTATTACTACAACGTATTGGCCCAACATCTCTAAAGAGGGTGATACAGATCCCCATAGAGATCTTGCAATACTATATAACAGATTTCTCGGTGGGAGGATGGCGGAAAGCTGGGGTACGGTTGTTAAACGATTTCTTTGAAAATATTTTGAAATTGTTCTCTTGCTTGCAAATATCATATGGGATACCAGATTCTTACCCTTACCACTATAATAGGATAGCCCACTTTTTAACTATATGATCTACAAGAGATATAATGCTTCCAGCTGCCCCTCTTAACCATATCTTACACATGCAAGGTGACTTGCAGACTCCCACCAGCACAATTTATAAAACTGTCACAGGTGATTTGCTCTTGACAAAAAGGGCGCATTTTCTAAATTGGGAAAAAGATCAGCGGCTCTCGTATTCTATAGCAGAGTGGCAAGCGGCGATAAGAATTACCTTTCAAGCTACAAAGTGCACTAACTTATTAGAATGCTATCATAAATTACTTACATGGTGGTACTTAACTCCCGCTAAACTCAGTAGATTCTATTCTAATGTGGAGAATTTGTGCTGGCGCTGTCAGAAGTCACCTGGCAACCCCATACATATATTTTGGGATTGTGTATTGATGTAAACCTTCTGGGCTAAAGTCGAGGATCTGGTGAGAGAGGTGACAGGCTCCAAAATTTCTCTGACCCCGGCTTTGACGCTCCTCTCACTAGATTTTGATAAGATTCCTCGTCACCTTAGATTACTGACTTGTCATATCTTACTCAAGGCCAAACTCCTAGTCGCAAAACATTGGAAATCTCCCACCATCCCCTCTATGAATGAACTCAAAGATAAAGACTCCACCCATGCTATTTACACCTATGGGCTCAGCGGACTAATAGGCTGTTCCATTTCCAGTCCTCTTGGTCACCTTGGCTCTCAAAATTCCCCATTCCTCCATGACTTAGGCCTCATGCACACGACCGTTGTGTGCATCCGTGGCCATTGTGCCGTTTTCCTTTTTTTTTCGCAGACCCATTGACTTTCAATGGGTCCGTGGAAAAATCGGAAAATGCACCGTTTTGCTGCCGAGACCGTGATCCGTGTATCCTGTCCGTCAAAAAAATAAGACCTGTCCTAGTTCACGGACACATTCAAGTCAATGGGTCCGTGAAAGAACACGGATGCACACAAGATTGGCATCTGTGTCCGTGATCCGTAGGTTACTTTCATACAGACGGATCCGAAGATCCGTCTGCATAAAAGCTTTTTCAGATCCGACAGAATATTCTAACACAGAGGCGTTCCCATAGTGATGGGGACGCTTCAGGTTAGAATATACTAAAATAACTGTGTACATGACTGCCCCCTGCTGCCTGGCAGGTGCTGCCAGGCAGCAGGGGGCAGACCCCCCCCCCCCCCCCCGTTTTTAACTCATTGGTGGCCAGTGCGGCCGCCCCCCCTCCCCCTCTGTAGTTAACTCGTTGGTGGCCAGCCCCCCCTCCCTCCCCTGTAGTTAACTCGTTGGTGGCCAGCCCCCCCTCCCTCCCCTGTAGTTAACTCATTGGTGGCCAGTGCCCCCCCCCCTCCCTCCCCTGTAGTTAACTTGTTGGTGGCCAGTGGGCCCTCTCCCCTCCCTCCCCCTCCTAATTAAAATCTCCCCCCCTATCATTGGTGGCAGTGGAGAGTACCGATCGGAGTCCCAGTTTAATCGCTGGGGCTCCGATCGGTAACCATGGCAACCGGGGCGCTACTTAGCAATTTGTAGAAGCATCATACTTACCTGCGAGCTGCGATGTCTGTGTCCGGCCGGGAGCTCCTCCTACTGGTAAGTGACAGATCATTAGGCAATGCGCCGCACAGACCTGTCACTTACCAGTAGGAGGAGCTCCCGGCCGGACACAGACATCGCAGCTTGCAGGTAAGTATGATGCTTCTACAAATTGCTAAGTAACCATGGCAACCGGGACTGCAGTAGCGATTAAACTGGGACTCCGATCGGTACTCTCCACTGCCACCAATGATAGGGGGGGAGATTTGAATTAGGAGGGGGAGGGAGGGGAGAGGGCCCACTGGCCACCAACGAGTTAACTACAGGGGAGGGAGGGGGGCCCACTGGCCACCGATGAGTTAACTACAGGGGAGGGGGGGGGCTGGCCACCAATGAGTTAACTACAGGGGGGAGGGGGGGGCGCCGCACTGGCCACCAATGAGTTAAAAACAGGGGGCAGTCATGTACACAGTTTTTTTGTATATTCTAACCTGAAGCGTCCCCATCACCATAGGAACGCCTCTGTGTTAGAATATATTGTCGGATCTGAGTTTTACAATGTAACTCATATCCGACAGTATATTCTAACATAAAGGCGTTCCCATGGTGATGGGGACGCTTCAAGTTAAAATATACCATCGGATTGGAGAAAACTCCGATCCGATGGTATAAAGGGAGTCCTGACTTTACATTAAAAGTCAATGGGGGACGGATCCGTTTGCAATTGCACCATATTGTGTCAACGTCAAACGGATCCGTCTGTAATGACCGATGTCACGCACAGGGAGGAAAACAGGGAAAGCCCTGCCCAAGGGAAAGGGAAAGGTGGTGACCCCTAACTCACCTTGCGGCTGGCACCTGACTGCCCTGACGTCCCTAGACGGGTTCCTCACCCGTGCGACGATCACGTGCCTAAACCCTGGCTTTCCCTGAAATGAGCCCTAGATAGTGAACGGGCCGGTGGGATCGCTAGTCCGCACCACTGCACTAAGAGGGAAACACCAGGGAGAGGACAGACAAATACATACACCCAGGTGGGCGACCACAGCAGTCCACAAAGGTCCAACAGGGATCATCCGGAGGGTAGCGTTCTGAATCAACAATCAGAGAACGCAGCAACACAGCTCCAGTGGGTCAGAATAGATGTCCAGGCAGGAAGATCTATCTTTGGCAACCAGAGAAGTGTGAGAGAGGAATATAAGGAGGTTTGGGAGTGCTGGACAAGGAACAGCTGAGGAGAAGGAGCTACGGATCCCTTAGTGAGCCAAAAGGGTTTGCAAAGCAAACCCAGAAAGCTACCATAAGGAAAACAGCCCTATCTTAAATAGAGCGTGCAGCCAACCGCTGCGACTTCCTGACCCTGGGTATAACGGAGTCAGGCGTGGTTCTCGATACCCTCGTGACAGTACCCCCCTCTCTACGAGGGGCCTCCGGACACTCAGGACCAGGTCTCTCAGGATGAGAGGCATGAAAAGCCCAAACTAACCTGTCGGCGTTTACCTCAGACGCAGGAACCCACATTCTTTCCTCGGGACCGTAACCTCTCCAATGCACCAGATATTGAAGAGAGCGGCGGACCCGACGAGAATTAACAATTTTGGATATCTGAAATTCTAGATTACCATCCACGACAACAGGAGGGGGTGGCAGCGGTGATTGTTCTAGAGGTGGAACATATTTTTTGAGTAACGACTTATGAAAAACATTATGAATTTTAAAAGTCTGAGGTAACTCCAGGCGAAAAGCCACGGGGTTGATGATGGCTACAATTTTGTAAGGGCCAATAAACCTAGGACCCAGTTTCCAAGAGGGAACCTTCAATTTAATATTCCTAGTAGACAACCACACATAGTCATTCACTCCTAGGTCCGGACCTGGCGACCGTCTCTTATCAGCCATGCATTTGTATTTACCTCCCATATTTTTCAAGTTAGCTTGCACCTTCTGCCATACCGATGAAAGAGATGACGAAAAACGTTCCTCTTCGGGAACCCCAGAAGACCCCCCCTTCTTTGAAAGTACAGAATTGGGGATGAAAACCATATGCACCAAGAAATGGTGACTTGCCAGTGGATTCCTGACGACGATTATTTATGGCAAACTCAGCTAACGGTAAATATGATGACCACAACTCTTGGTTTTCAGACACAAAACATCTTAGATATGTCTCAAGGTTTTGGTTGGTACGCTCAGTCTGTCCATTCGACTGAGGATGGAAAGCTGAGGAAAACAACAAGTGTACCCCCAAACGGGAACAAAAAGCTTTCCAAAATTTAGAAATAAACTGGGTACCCCGATCCGAAACAACATCGGAAGGGACCCCGTGAAGCTTCACGATTTCACTGATGAATACCTGAGCAAGAGTCTTAGCATTAGGTAGTGCGGGTAACGCAATGAAGTGTACCATTTTGCTAAACCTGTCCACTACTACCAAAATAACTGTTTTACCCGCAGACAAAGGTAAGTCAGTGATAAAATCCATTGACAGATGTGTCCACGGTCTATTGGGAATGACGAGTGGTAATAGAGACCCTGCAGGACGTGTATGTGAAACTTTTGCGCGTGCACAGGTAGAACAAGAAGACACAGAATCCAATACATCCTGACGCAACCTTGGCCACCAAAAATGACGAGACAATAGCTCCAAGGTTGCTTTACTACCCGGGTGCCCAGCAAGTGCCGAATTATGATGTTCCTTTAATAATTCGAAACGTAGGTTCAACGGTACAATTTCTCTGAGGGGCAAGAGACCGGGGCGTCCCCCTGGGCCTCTAACACCTTCCCCTCCAAAACAGAGTGTACCGCAGAGACAACCACTCCTCTTTGTAGAATGGGCACCGGATCACTCACATTACCCCCTCCAGGGAAACAACGAGCTGATTCGAGGTACAGGAGATTTTTGTGGTCCGTAATCACAGTGACGGGGTGGACTGCCCCCTCTAAGAAGTGACACCACTCCTCAAACGCAAGTTTAATAGCTAATAGTTCCCTATTGCCAATATCGTAGTTCTTTTCTGCTGCTGAAAGTTTTTTAGAAAAGAAAAGCACAAGGACGCCATTTGCCAGGAGACGGACCCTGAGACAGCACCGCCCCCACACCCACCTCTGACGCATCGACTTCAACAATAAAAGGCTGAGAGACATCAGGTTGGACTAGTACAGGTGCTGAGGTAAACCTCTCTTTTAGAGAGGAAAAAGCAACTTTAGCAGCGTCAGACCATTTAGAAAAATCAGTCCCCTTCCTAGTCATGTCAGTAAGCGGTTTTACAATAAGTGAATAATTTTTAATGAATTTCCTATAGAAATTCGCGAAGCCCAAGAACCGTTGTAGTGCTTTGAGGTTCTCAGGAAGATCCCAATCTAAAATTGCCTGGACCTTCCTAGGATCCATACGGAAACCTGAAGCAGATAAAAAATAACCCAGGAATTGTATCTCCTGAACGGCGAAAACACATTTTTCAATCTTAGCATATAATTCATTCGTCCGTAGGACCTGCAGTACTTGTCTGACATGCACCTCATGTGTTTTCAGATCAAACGAATAAATTAAAATATCATCTAGGTATATTACCACAAACCTGCCGATTAGATGACTAAAAATTTAATTTAATAAATTAATTTAATTTAACGAAATGTTGAAAAACGGCAGGAGCATTGGTCAGACCGAAAGGCATAACTAGATTTTCATAATGCCCCTCAGGGGTGTTAAACGCTGTCTTCCACTCATCCCCCTCCTTAATACGAATCAGATTGTAGGCCCCCCTAAGATCAAGTTTGGAGAACCACCTAGCACCCGCAATCTGATTAAACAGGTCAGGAATGAGAGGAAGAGGGTATGGGTCTCGGATGGTTATCCGATTTAATTCGCGAAAATCTAAGCAAGGACGCAGGCCCCCATCTTTCTTTTTAACGAAGAAAAACCCTGCAGCCACAGGTGAAGAAGAGGGTCTGATGTGTCCCTTAGCCAAGCTCTCGGAGATATAATCTTTCATGGCTTGTCTCTCTGGACACGAAAGATTATATAACCTAGTCTTGGGTAATTTTGCGCCGGGAATAAGGTTAACCGGGCAATCATAAGGACGATGAGGTGGTAACTTCTGACAACCCTTTTCAGAAAAAACATCCTCAAAATCCGAAATAAATGTAGGTAGGGTAGTTATGGAGGCGACTAAGCAATTGCTATTTAAGCAATTTTCTCTGCACTGCTCACTCCACTCCAATATCTCCCTGGCCTGCCAATCCACCACTGGATTGTGCGCTACCAACCAGGGAAGACCCAGCACTACCGGAGTGGGAAGCCCCTCCAGAACATAACCTGAAAGCATCTCGTTATGGTGGTCCCCTACCCGAAGGTGTAAATTATGAACAATGTGGGTGAGGTTTCTCTGAGACAGGGGAGCAGAATCAATAGCGAATATGGGAATGGGTCTCTGTAATGTACAGAGAGACAAACCCAAAGTGCGGGCAAAATGGGCATCTATCAAATTTACCCCTGCTCCACTGTCTAGAAAGAAAGAAAGAAATAGTCTCTGTCTTATCACCAAAAGTAATAACCGCTGGCAACACAAATTGCGATGTACATATGGAGGAGACGTATACCCCCCGGCTGACATCCTCCACACAGCCTGGGGTTAGTAGTTTTTCCGACGGTCTTTTGTTTCTGAGGAAAGAAGGACAGACATTAATGAAATGACCCCTCTCCCCACAAAAAAAACAAACCCCACGCCTACGGCGAGCCTCAGGAGGACGGACCTGACGAGTAGTTCCTCCTAGCTGCATAGGCTCGTCTAAGTCCGTACAGACTAACTGCTGCTTGGGAGGGGTTACCAATTTCTCCGGTTCTTTCAACCTGTCCCTAAGGCGTCTCTCTATACGGATAGAAAGGGACATAGCCGCATCAAGAGAAAAGGGGGTCTCATATAATGCAAGCGCATCCTTAACCCTTTCGGATAACCCAGAGCAGAACTGACTCCTGAGAGCCGGGTCGTTCCATTGGGTATCCGTAGCCCACCTACGGAATTCAGAGCAATACTCCTCTACCGGCCGCTCTCCTTGTAAGAGTCTCCGTAATCTTGATTCAGCCAGTGCTACTCGGTCAGGGTCGTCATATATGAGACCCAAGGCCCCGAAAAACTCATCCACTGACCGAAGAGCCTGGGAATCAGTAGGTAAAGAGAACGCCCAGGACTGCGGGTCCCCCTGCAGCAGGGAAATAACAACCCCCACCCGCTGTTCTTCATTACCAGAGGAGTAAGGGCGCAGCTTAAAATATAATTTACAGGCCTCACGGAATGTCAAAAACTTGTCCCTTCCCCCAGAAAATCTGTCAGGGAGAGGGACCTTGGGTTCCGCAACAACCTGGTTACCAGTAGCAACCGCTGGGCTTGCGGTCAGTTGTAATTGCTGCTGTTGCTGGAGGACCGACGCCTTCAATCCTACCACCTCCAAAGACAGGCCATGAAATTGTTTGGACAGAGCAGCAATTTGATCTATACTGGATTCTAAGTAGGTAAAAAAAAAAAAAAATAATTTTTTTTAACCTACACAAAATAAGGGCCAGAGATAATGTAATGACCGACGTCACGCACAGGGAGGAAAACAGGGAAAGCCCTGCCCAAGGGAGAGGGAAAGGTGGTGATCCCTAACTCACCTTGCGGCTGGCACCTGACTGCCCTGACGTCCCTAGACGGGTTCCTCACCCGTGCGGCGATCACGTGCCTAAACCCTGGCTTTCCCTGAAATGAGCCCTAGATAGTGAACGGGCCGGTGGGATCACTAGTCCACACCACTGCACTAAGAGGGAAACACCAGGGAGAGGACAGACAAATACACACAAACACATACACCCAGGTGGGCGACCACAGCAGTCCACAAAGGTCCAACAGGGATCCGGAGGGTAGCGTTCTGAATCAACAATCAGAGAACGCAGCAACACAGCTCCAGTGGGTCAGAATAGATGTCCAGGCAGGAAGCTCTATCTCTGGCAACCAGAGAAGTGTGAGAGAGGAATATAAGGAGGTTTGGGAGTGCTGGACAAGGAACAGCTGAGGAGAAGGAGCTACGGATCCCTGAGTGAGCCAAAAGGGTTTGCAAAGCAAACCCAGAAAGCTACCATAAGGAAAACAGCCCTATCTTAAATAGAGCGTGGAGCCAACCGCTGCGACTTCCTGACCCCGGGTATAACGGAGTCAGGCGTGGTTCTCGATACCCACGTGACACCGTCCCCATTGACTTGCATTGTAATTCAGGACGGATCTGTTTGGCTCCGCACGGCCAGGCGGACACCAAAACAATTTTTTTTTCATGTCCGTGGATCCTCCAAAAATCAAGGAAGACCCACGGACGAAAAAACGGTCACGGATCACGGACCTACGGACGCCGTTTTTGCGGACCGTGAAAAAATACTGTCGTGTGCATGAGGCCTTAATCTACCTTTCCTAAACTAGTAAAGATTCCTAGACTAGTAAGAATACCTATTAAAGGCAAGTCCTTGATCATCGAGTCCTTTATAATTCTATGTCGTTTTGCTATATATTGTTAATGTTCTTTTTGGCATCTAAATGTTCTTTTTGGCATCTAAATCTGCTCTTAGAACGATTCTATTATAATGTCTTATTTGATACTGTTCTACGTTGGCAGCATCCGGGCGGGTGCCGTAGGAAGGACATGATGTTTGTTAACACTTTTCCTGATTACTTTTACAAGTGGCTGCGCCCACTTTTACGCTTGAAATATATTTGTGTCTCACATTCTTAGTGGCTGTGTCCACACTTAAATTGTTTCCATTACAAAATATGAATAACAATAATAAAAATATTGTGAAAGAAAACACCCTAGAAGAGGGACAACAAGGGGTTGTCTAGCCTTTACTATGTAATTGCTTAACCTCAGGCCACCACTAGCTGAGTGGCAGGGGTCCGACACCGAGCACCCTGCAAGATCAGCTGTTCGATTTCAAAAAATAATTCAATAATTCAAAATCACCTTTTCACTCGCAAGCATGATAATTAAAATTAGAAAAGAATAAAAAATTACCAATACAATAAAATGATCATATTTCTTTATCCTTTACATTGAAGAGCATAAAGAATGCAATAAAAAGTGATCAAAAAGTTGTATGTACCCCAAAATGGCCCCGATCAAAACTAGACCCTCTTCCGCAACAAAACAAACCACATAGCTCCATCAACAGAAAAATAGAAATGTTCTGGGTCTTTGAATGCAGTTACACAAAAAGATCAGTCTTGAAATGCTTTCAGTTCACTTGCGGTGTTACGGATCCGGCGGGCACTGCCGGCAAATAGAGTACACGACGGATCCGGACAACGCAAGTGTGAAAGAGCCCTTAAATAACAGTGATCAAAAAGTCTTAGGATACTTTCACACTAGCGTTATTCTTTTCCGGTATTGAGTTCCGTCCCAGGGGCTCAATACCAGAAGAAAACGCTTTAGTTTTATCCTAATGCATTCTGAATGGAGAGTAATCCGTTCAGTATGCATCAGGGTGTCTTCAGTTCAGTCCCTTTACGGTATTTGGCCAGAGAAAATACCGCAGCATGCTGCTGTATTTTCTTCGGCCAAAATTCCGGAACACTTGCCGGATCCGGCATTATTTCCTATTAAAATGTATTAATGTCGGATCCGGTACCAAGTGTTCTGGAAAACCGGATACGGTTTCCCGGTCTGCGCATGCGCAGGCCTTTAAAAATGCAAAAAAAATATATAAAATACCAGATACGTTTTTCCGGATGACACCGCAGAGACGGATCCGGAATTTCAATCCATTTGTCAGATGGATCCGCATCCGGATCCGTCTACAAATTATATCCGTTTGCATGGATTTCTGGATCCGGCAGGCAGTTTCGGCGACGGAACTGCCTGCCGGATCCTCACAATGCAAGTGTAAAAGTACACTTACGTACCCCAAAAATGGTACCAATAAAAACTAGAGTTTCTCCTGCAAAAAACAAGCCCTTATACAGCTATGTAGACAGAAATATTAAAAATTGTTATGGCTGTCAGAAAATGGCAACACAATGAAAATTTTGATCTTTTTCAAAGGTTTTACATTTTTTCAAACTAAAAAAAAAAAGATACAAATTTGTTTTTGCCGTAATCGTCTTGACCCACAGAATAAGGATGGCGTGTCATTTTTAGCGCACAGTGAACATAATATCAAACCCCAAAAAACTTGGTCGGAATTGTGTTTTTTTTTTTTTCAATATTACCCCACAAAGAATTTTTTTCCCGTTTTCCAATATAACACATGGTAAATTAAATGCTGCCATTGAAAAAAATACAACTTATTCCAAAAAAATAAGCCCTCTTATGACTATATGAATGGGAATTTTAAAAAGTTATGGCTCTTGGAATGTTAATTATTCTATTCTTTGCTCCACACACGAGTACAGTACTTCCTATATTTATACTGTATATAGCAGTGGACCACGCTAACATACTTCTTCCTTGTATTAGCTGTGAAAAAATCTATTTCAGTTGTCACCTCAAATAGTGACGGCAACGGATTCCACCCACCCATAACCCTGTTTCTAGGGATACAGTAGGTGGAGCATTTCATGTTCTCTTTGTTTTCAAAGTTTTAAGCCGTGGGGAAAACTGGTTCTGTTGTGTACGGAGAGATTCAGTTTGTACAGCTGGACTCCACTGGAATTACCGGTCAGCAAGGACCCGCTAAGATGATGGAAAGACTTCTGGAACACATGACAATACACAGGGGTCAATTTGTCATGAGGGCAATATCTACTTAAGTTTGTCTTGGATTACCAAATTTATCAAATGTCGCACGCTGTTGATAAATTTGGTGCATCTTAACACTTCTGTCTAGATACACTAATACACTTTGTTGATCCCTCCCCCCTACTGGTGCAACTTTACAACTCTACAATTCTAAATCTGGACTTTTTTTTACGCATCCCCCCCTTTTTGTCAAGTTTAAAGCAGCTCTGTCACTACTCAACCCAATTAAACCAGGCACATACCTTCCTCCTCATTGTCCACCCCACGGTTGTTAATAAAATTGTACTTTTAGGGTGCTTTCACACTAGCGTTATTCTTTTCCGGCATTGAGTTCCATCCTAGGGGCTCAATACCGGAAAAGAACTGATCAGTTTTATCCCCATGCATTCTGAATGGACAGCAATCAGTTTAGTCTTTTTGCCTTTTCAGGACAGAGATAATACCGCAGCATGCTGCAGTTTTATCTCTGTCCACAATTCCGGAACACTTGCCGGATCCGTCATTTTTTCCCATTGAAATGCATTATTTCCGGATCCAGCCCCGAGTGTTCCGGCAAAAAAAAACGGATCCGGCATTGCGGTCTGCACATGCTCAGACCGCAAAAAAATCGAAAAAAATAAATGCTGGATCCTTTTTTTCCGGATGACACCGGAGACACGGATCTGGCATTTCAATGCATTTGTCAGACAGATCAGGATCCTTATCCATCTGACAAATGCAATCAGTTTGCATGCGTTTTGATGGATCCGGCAGGCAGTTCCATCTACGGAACTGCCTGTCAGAATCCTCTGCCGCAAGTGTGAAAGTACCTATATTCCTTTGCTGGCAGGCAATGTCAAGCACCAGGAGGCGGGCTTTTTTAGTACAAGTACAACTATGCAATGCCTACCGACGTCTAAACATACCCCTCCCATTTATTGACACCACTAGACCAAGTTGAAGTTGTACTCCAGCGCTATCAATCAAGGGGAGGGGGGTGTTTTGATGTCGGTAGGCGTCGCATAACGGTGCTTGTACTAAAAAAGCCTGCCAGCAAAGGAATAAAAATACAATTTTATCAACAACCGTGGTGCCGATGGAGGAAGGTATCATTTTAAACTGCAGGATCACCCCTACCAGGCTATGTGCCTGGTTTAATTGGCGTGATCTGGTGACAGGGCCTCTTTAAAAATAAAACAAATTAACCCGTAGAGGACCCGCGCTGTACATTTTTTTTCTACTCTTTTCTCTATATTTCAAATTTATAACAAGCCCCTTCACGTGTGAAAACACTACATACACACCCCATACTAAATAAAGTTTTACACATTTCACACAAAACACCCCAATAAAATAAAAATGGCCCATCCGTCCCGAGTTTACTCAGCTAAAGAGGCATACGCCTATCTTGCCTTTGATGCTGAGTCGGCTAGTGAGGGAGAAGAGGATGCCACTTTCCTCTACTCCTCTACCCCCTCATCATCATCATCATCCTCTGATAAGGGACCCTCTAGAAGGCGCCCCAGGGTAGCAGCGGAGGCAGCCCCCCAGAGTGACCCCATATGGACCCCACCCCCTGACGATAATCAGCCCCAAATTCCGGATTTTGTGGGTAACTCCGGAATACAGATAGACAGTGCGGGCTTCACAGAACAAGATTTTTTCAAACTCTTCTCTGAAGATTTTGTAAATTTAATGGTGGCCCAAACCAATTTGTACGTCCAACAATTAATAGCTCAGAACCCTACCTTGCCATACGCTAGAGCGCTAGGTTGGACCCCAGTAAGTGCAGCAGAGATGATGATGTTTTGGGGACTTGTGCTGCATATGGGCGTAGTAAAGAAGCCAAACGTCAGACAATATTGGAGTTCGGACACTTTCTACTAGACTCTAATTTACAGACTAAAACGACAATACACAGTGCCCACCCCAAAATAACCCGACATTTGACTGTCTGTTCAAGGTTAGGGCCGTCCTTGACCACTTTAACACCAAGTTTGATGAGGTGTACACCCCTGATAAAAATGTATGTGTAGATGAGTCCCTGTTACTTTTCAAAAGGAGGTTTAGATTCCGCCAGTGCCTGCCTAGCAAATGGACAAGGTATGGCATAAAAATTTACAAACTTTGTGAGAGTAGCTCCGGGTACACCCACAATTTCCGCGTTTATGAAGGGAAAGATACCCGCATAGAACCACCAGAATATCCCCCCCCCCCCCCCCCCCCCCCATCCTAGGAGTAAGTGGAAAAATTGTGTGGGACTTGCTGCACCCACTGCTGGATAAGGGTTACCACCTCTATGTGGATAACTATTATACCAACATACCCCTATTCAGGTCCCTAACTGACAGAGGTACTGTGGCTTGTGGCACAGTGCGCAAAAATCCACTGGGCAACCACAGGGCAACCACTGAGAATAGGTGACAGCAGGGCTCTCCTCCATGAGAACATGCTGGCGGTTAAGTACAAGGACAAGAGGGATGTCCTTTTACTGACCACCGTTCACACAAATACCAGCTCTCCTGCTCATGTGCGAGGTACCAGTACCACTGTCCCCAAACCAGTTTGCATCCTTTGCATCCTGGACTACAATAAGCACATAGGAGGGGTTGATCTTTCAGATCAAGTTCTGAAGCCCTAAAGTGCCACTCGAAAAACAAAAGTGTGGAACAAAAAGCTGGCCGTACACATTGTACAGGTGGCAATGTACAATGTGTACATGCTATTTCAATTTGCAGGCCACACAGGAACTTTCCTCCAGTTCCAAGAGGTGGTTATCAAGGCCCTAATTTTTCAAAGCCAGGCTGGGGAGGGTCCCAGTACTATTTGAAGTCATGGTGTCTGTGTCGTACCAGGGCAGCATTTTCCAGGTCAAGTCCCCCAGACAGCAAGGAAGGGAAGGACCCAAAAAAGATGCAGGATGTGTTCCAAAAGGGGGATAAGGAAAGACACCATTCACCACTGCGAAACCTGCGCTGAAAAACCTGGACTGTGCATGCAGGAGTGTTTTAGAATCTACCACACATCCATGGAGTATTAATTTCATCCTTGATGTACCCTGTAATTTTACCACCTTATACCTCTGATTTAGTTCGCATAGCTTACATATCCACTTTTCACCAACCACTACATATTCATTTCTGTGAAACACCTGTTAGGTAAAAAGTGCCCTTTCCACCACTTAAAATGTTCGTACGGGGGCGCTCTTTCCGAAATAGGGTCACTTCTTTGGGTTTTTCATTTCTAGAGACCTTTAGGAAATGTTTTAAATGAGGTATGGCAGCTAAAATCCATGTCTACCAATTCAGGCCTGCAAAAAAATACTTGCACTTTGACTCTAGAGGCCTGCTATGCGCCAAAACAGTAGGCTATGTGGTGTTCGCATAGCCTGTTTGCTAAAAAGTACCCTTTCCACCACTTAAAATGTTCGTACGGGGGTGCTCTTTCCAAAATGGGGTCACTTTTTGGGGTTTTTCTTTTCTGGGGACCTCAGAACATTTTTTAAATATGACATGGCAGCTAAAATCCATGTCTGCCAATTCAGGCCTGCAAAAAACATATCTTGCACTTTGCCTCTAGAGGCCTGCTGTGCACAAAAACAGCGGGCTACGAGCACATATGGGGTGTTTGCAAAATGGGGAGAAAATGGGGAACATATACTGGGGTGCATTTTCTCCTTTAACCCCTTGTGAAAGTGAAAAATTGGGGTCTGCTAGTAATTTTTCATTTTTACAAATGTGTGCTTTGAAATGCTTCTCTCAAGTAATTCTGCCTTCTGTGAGACACCTGTTTGCTAAAAAGTACCCTTTCCATCACTTAAAATATTCGTATGGGGGTGCTCTTTCCGAAATGGGGTCACTTCTTGGGGTTTTTCATTTCTGGGGACCTCAGGAAAAAAATTTAATGTGATATGGACGCAAAAATCCACGTCTGTTTAATCAAGCCTGCAAAAAACATATCTTGCACTTTGCCTCTAGAGGCCTGCTGTGCACCAATACAGCAGGCTACGAGCACATATGGGCTGTTCGCAAAATGGGGAGAAAATGGGGAACATATACTGGGGTGCATTTTCTCCTTTAACCCCTTGTCAAAGTGAAAAATTGGGGTCTGCTAGCAATTTTTACAAATGTGTGCTTTGAAATGCTTCTCTCAAGTAATTCTGCCTTCTGTGAGAGACCTGCTTGCTAAAAAGTACCCTGTGAATGGGGCCTTATAGTGATAAATTTGAAAAACAGTGGCTCAAAGGGGTTGTACAGGATTAAAAAAAAAGTTGGCTGCTTTCTTTCAAAAACGATGGCACCCCTGTCCCTGGGTTGTGTCTGGTATGGCAGCTTGGCTCCAATGGAATCAATGGGGCTGAGCTGCAGTATTGCACACAACCTGTGGACAGGGGTGGTGCTGTTTAAGGAAGAAAGCAGCCATCTTTTTTCTAATACTTGAAAACCCCTTTAATGCCTCGTTCATACACTGCAGACACCTTTGCCCTCTCGAAGCTATTTTCAGAACTCTCATAGAAGTGAATGGAGAGCATGCTGTGCGCCTGCTATGTGCTCTCTCTCCCAGAGGAGGGACCCGTACCTTTATGACACTGGTCGCATATCCTAGTGATACGTCACCAATGTCAGAGGTGACACAACTCCTTTAAGCCATGCCCCTTCCCTGCTAAGCCGCACCCCTCAGCAGATCAGGCGCAATGGATTATTTTTTTTGCTTATTTCATGAATATGTCTAAAATAAGATGCACCAAATTGTGGGCCACGGTACACCAGAATTCAGGTACAGACACAACACTAAATGAGGGCTAATGTCTGCCCTGGTCCTCCCCTCTGCAATGACAGGTCAAAGGTCATTAAAGGAGATAGGGTGGGCCACTATACCAGTGCTCCAGACTAAAAAAAATACCTAGTAGCCATTGGCTCCTGAACTGAAAAATGTAGTCACCAAATCAAATTTTTAGTCTCCAAATCGAAACCGAATCAAAATTTTGGTATCGTGACAACGCTACGCTGATCAGATCGGCATAGGGTTGTTTTGATACCAAAATTTTGATTCGCTTTCGTCACCATAAAAAAGCCGCGTGCATTTCGAATTTTATGAAACATTCGGCCCATAATAGAACAGTCCTATCCTATTTTTTGGGGTGACAAGGTGACTAAAAAATGGCGAATGCTCACCGCATAGGAGATATTTTTTTATAATTTAATAATTTGGACAGCGCTGTGTAATATGTTTTATTTATTGTTTATATATTTTATATGTAAAATTGGGAAAGGGGGGATTTAAACTTAATATTTTAGGGTACTTTCACACTAGCGTTTTTCTTTTCTGGCATAGAGTTCCGTCCTAGAGGCTCTATACCAGAAAAGAACTGATCAGTTTTATCCCCATGCATTCTGAATGGAGAGCAATCCATTCAGGATGCATCAGGATGTCTTCAGTTCAGTCATTTTGACTGATCAGGCAAAAGATAAAACCAAGGTCAATATAATAAACATTGGTGGCGCAGTGCGCCCCCCCAACGCCCCAGTATAATAAACATTGGTGGGGCAGTGTGCCCCCCTCAATATAATAAACATTGGTGGTGCAGTGCACCCCCCCCCCCCCAACACCCCAGTATAATAAACATTGGTGGCGCAGTGCCAATGAGGGTTAAAAAATTTAAAAAGTTATTAACTCACCTCCTCCAATTGATCGTCTCCTGTTCTTTCTTCAGGACCTGTCAAAGGACCTGTGGTGACATCACTGTGCTCATCACATTATACATCACATGATTCATCACCATGGTAATGGACCATGTGATGAGCTCAGTGACTTCACCACAGGCCCTGAAGAAAGAACAGGAGACCGGCAGCTACGCGATCAACTGGAGGAGGTGAGTTAATTTTTTTAAATTATTTTTTAACCCTCATTGGCACTTCCCACTGTGCTACCAATGTTTCTTATACTGGGGTGTTGGGGGGGGGGCACACTGTGCCACCAATGTTTCTTATACTGGGGTGTTGGGGGGGGCACACTGTGCCACCAATGTTTCTTATACTGGGGTGTTGGGGGGCACACTGTGCCACCAATGTTTCTTATACTGGGGTGTTGGGGGGCACACTGTGCCACCAATGTTTCTTATACTGGGGTGTTGGGGGGGGGGGCACACTGTGCTTTTCTTTCTTAGACTCCCTGTACAGTGTGTGACTCAGACTCAGAGCTGCTAGTGCTTGCCTTGCCTCAGCTCTGATTGGTTGGTGGGTGGGGAGGGGCTGGCAGAAGCAGCTCTAGGATCAGATTACACTCCTCCCTCCCCTCCCTGCTGCCAGCGTCTCTGCTATTGTGTGCTGTGACTCACTGACTCAGACTGAGAAGAACATCGGCGGCGGGGCAGAGAACTATCAGCTCCTGTGCCCGCCGCTGTTCAACGGCAGAGCTGCCGCGGAGGGTCTAGTCGCAAATGGCGACAAGACTAAAAAGTCTTGTCGCCATTTGTAAATTCTAAGTCGCATTGGCGACCATTTTGGTCGCAATCTGGAGCCCTGTATACTGGTCCTTATATGCTGATGGGCAGAAGCTTCGCTCATCTCCTACATCCATACGTTCCCCTTCTTCCCGTATCCTATTCAACTCCACCTCACATCTTCCTACTGCCACCAGAACATTAGTTTGCCCCTTTATTCCCAGAGTCGCCCACCTACAAACGTATCAAACTCATGGGCAGCTCAGTGATGTGACAAACACTAGTAACTGTGTAGTTAGCATTACACCTCCTCATAAAGGCTACTATTGTGTAATATCTGTCTGTATTCATTAATTTGAATGTATTGCATTAACACCTTCAGGACCCTGCCATTTTTCACCTTAAGGACCAGGTGATTTTTAGCAAATCTGACATGTGTCACTTTAAGTGGTGATCATTTTAAAACGCTTTTACTTATCCAGGCCAATTTACAAAAAAAAAATGAAAAATTAGCAAATTTCCAAATGTCAATTTCTCTACTTTTATAATAGTAATACCTCCAAAAATAGTTATTACTTTACATTCCCCATATGTCTACTTCATGTTTGGATCATTTTGAAAATGACATTTTATTTTTTTAGGGACGTTAAAATTTTCAAGAACATTTCCAAACCCCAATTTTTTCAGGACCAGTTCAGTTATGAAGTCACTTTCTGGGGCTTACATATTAGAAACCACCTATAACTCACCCCATTTTAGAAACTACACCCCTCAAGGTATTCAAAACTGATTTTACAAACTTTGTTAAACCTTTAGGTGCCCTAAGAGAATTAAATGAAAATGGGAATGAAATGTCAATTTTCTTGCAGATTTTACATTTTAATGTATTTTTTCTGCAACACATCAAGGGTTAACAGCCAAACAAAGCTCAAAATCTATTACCCTGAATCTGGAGTTTACAGAAATACCCCATGTGTGCTCAAAAACTGATGTATGGGCGCACAGCGGGCTTCAGAGTGGAAGGAGCACCATATGACTTTTGGAGAACGGATTTAGCTGGAATGGTAATTGGGAGCTATGTCGCATATGAAGATACGGGTGGCCCTAGAGTGGAAACCCCCAAAAAGTGACCCCATTCTGGAAACTACACCCCTCAAGTAATATTTCAAGGTATGTAGTGAGCACGTTGACCCATCAGGCGTTTCACAGAATTAGGAAACGATTGGCTGTGGAAATGAAATTTTTTTCGAGAACAAGTTGCTTTACACCCACATTTTACACTTTCAAAAGGGAAAACAGGATAAAATGCACCCCATATGTGCTCAAAAAATGATGTATGGATGCACGGCAGGGTTCAAAAGGGAAGTAGAGCCATAGGGCTTTTGGAGGACAGATTTTGCAGGATTGGCTTTTGGGAGCTATGTCGTATATGAAGACACCCTGAAGTACCCCTAGAGTGGAAACCCCCCAAAAGTGACGAAATTCTGGAAACTACACCCCTCAAGGAACAGTTCGAGATGTGTAGTGAGAAGTTTGTCCTCCAACGTGATTCATGGAATTGGCTGTGTAAATGAAAAATTGACTTTTTGCCCACATTTTTCACTTTCACAAGGGGGAACTGGAGAAAATGCACCTCCTAATTTATTGCCCATTTTCTCCAGATTACAGCAATACCCCACATGTGCTTGTATACTGCTATATGGGTGTACTACGGGGGTCAGAAGGAAAGGAGCACCAAATGGCTTCTGAAAGGCAGATTTCTCCGGAATAACTGACAGGTGCCATCTTGCAATTGAACACAGCCTGAGGTGGTCCTAAAGTGGAAACCCCTAAAAAGTCACCCCATTCCAGAAAATACACTCCTCAAGGAATATTTCAAGGTACGTAGTGAGCACTTTGACCTATCAGGCGTTTCACAGAATTTGGAAACGCTTGGCTCTGAAAATGAAAAATGAATTTTTTTTCCAGAAAAAGTTGCTTTACACCTACATTTTACACTTTCACAAGGGAAAACAGGACAAAATGCACCCCACATTTTGTTCCCCATTTCCCCCCGAATACGCCAATACCCCATATATGCTCAAAAAATTATGTATGGCCGCACGGCAGGCTTCAGAGTGGAAGGAGCACCATATGGCGGTTAGGAGAGAGGATTTAGCTAGAATGGTAATTGGGAGCTATGTCGCATATGAAGAGACCCTGAGGTGGCCCTAGAGTGGAAACCCCCAAAAAGTGACCACATTCCAGAAACTACACCCCTCAAGGAAAAAAAGATAGAACATGTCCTATTCTTGTCCGTTTTTGCAGACATGAATAGGCATTTCTATCATAAAATGCAGAATGCACACGACCGGTATCCGCATTTTGCAGATTCACAATTTGCAGTCCGAAAAAACGGATACGGTTGTGTAAATCAGCCCTAAAGTTGGATTCACAAGTGACTTTCTCCATTGTAAAGGGAGAAATCCGCTGTATAAATTGACATGCTTTTGTTTTTTAAGCAGCAAGTGAATTCTGAATATCTCATTTACTTTACTGGTACTGTACAACACTGCGGATTTGCTGCGTGAAAATCTGTGATGACAAATCGGCAGCTATTCAGTCACATGTGAATCCAGCCTAAGGCCTCCTGCACACAAACGTTTTTTTTCCCCGTTTTTTGCATTCTGTATATGGTCCGTATTTGGAACTATTAATTTCAAATAAAAACGGAATGTACTCCGTATGCATTCCGTTTCCGTATTTCCGTTTATCCGTTGAAAGATAGAACATGTCCTATTAGGGCTGTTTCACACGAGCGGATGCCGTGCGTGACATCCGCTCCGTGAAAGCGTTCCAAGACCCGATGCAGACTGCAGAGGCACGGAGCATTATTAGTCATGTAATCCGTTAATGTATCCGTTCCGTTTTTGCGGAACCATCTATTGAAAATGTTATGCCCAGCCCAATATTTTCTATGCAATTACTGTATACTGTGTATGCCATATGGAAAAACGGAACCAAAACGGAAATGCAACGGAAACAAGAAAACGCAAAAACGGATCCGGAAAAAACGGCCTGCAAAACACTAAAAAAGCCATACGGTCATGTGCAGGAGACCTAAGGGTACTTTCACACTTAGCGTTAAAGTTATCCAGTATTAAGTTCCGTCATATGGGCTCAATACCGGGGAAAAAAACGCTTCAGTTTTGTCCACATTCATTGCAATGGGGACAAAACTGAACAGAACGGAATGCTCGAAAATGCATTCCGTTCCGTTTAGTTGCGTTCCCAGATCGGAGAGAAAACCACAGCATGTTGGTTTGTTTTCCGTCCTGGGAAAAACTGACCCGTTTTCTCTGCCACAATATAAAATGGATCCGTCCTCCATTGACTTCCAATGGAGTTCAAAGCGGATCCGTCTTGGAAATGTTAAAGATAATACAACCGGATCCTTTCATAACGGATGCAGACGGTTGTATTATCAGTAACGGAAGCATTTTTGCTGAACCCTGTCGGATCCAGCAAAAACCCTAGTGTGAAAGTACCCTAAGGCCCCATGCACACGGCCGTGTTACCGCGGCCTGGATCCCTCCTGAGAGCAGGAGCGCACGGCGTCACTGGTTGCTATGACGCCGTGCGCTCCCTGCTGCCGCCGCAATACAGTAATACACTGGTATGATCTATACCAGTGTATTACTGTACTGTGCCGGCAGCAGGGAGCGCACGGCGTCATAGCAACCAGTGACGCCGTGCGCTCCTGCTCTCAGGAGGGATCCAGGCCGCGGTTCCACGGCCCGCACACGGCATGGGGCCTAAGACTATTTTCACAACATTCTAAAACCAGTGGCAGAGCAGTCGCCTGCTCAGTCTCTGAGGACAGCTCATTCTTGGCTGTGGAACTCCCCCCAAAATTTGACAAATACTGCAACCTATTTTAGCCCTTTCTCTTTGACTTCAATAAGGATTTCAGTTGAAATATGCTTGTAAGAAGGCCTCATGCACACAGACGTTGTTTTGGTTTGCATCCCAGACGCAGTCACTTCAATGGGGCCGTAAAAAAATATAATCTGTCTTATTCTTGTCCATGCTTTGCGGACAAGAATAGGCAGTTATATTAAAGGCTGTCCGTGCCGTTCCGCAAAATGCGGAACGCACACAGACGCCATCCGTGTTTTGCGGACCGTAAAACACACAATGGTCGTGTGCATGATGGAATGGAATACACCATGTATTTTAGCCGTGTGATGGCAGATTTTCTTGCAGACATTTCTGCAAATCAAAATGAGTTCCCTCAATGGGGCTTGCAGAAATCCATGCACTCGCCGCCAGAACAACCCCAATCCGATGAATGGAAGCAAATTTCATCCAAGGAAATGTCTTCATAACGTAATCTGCGGTGTGAAAGCACCCTGATTAGGGATCATAATGAGCTGGACACCTTTTGCTGTTTTTTGGAGAGTCATGGTGGAGCCACCATTACTCACACACTAAGATCATTCCCAGGGACTGTTCACTAATGGGTGACTGATTTGGACTAGGTTAGAGAACAGCATTTTATTGCCACACGATGCATCTCTTTGTGGTCACTGAGCAGGAGCACGGGGTTTCTGCAGATTACACGGGTCAGGGGTGCTGTTTGACCCCACCCAACCTCTAAACGTACAAACGCCGCGACTTCTCTCCTCCACTACAAGGACATAGAGCTTTGTCAGGCAGCGCACATTATCGCCGCTCCACAACACACCCGGTCATGTGAGGCTTCAATGAATGGATTATTATTAGGACTCTTTTTACCATTTCACTTCCTCTTTTCTCAACGTCAGCCGACCTTCCCTACAGCCAATCAGAGTTCTCCCTCTACAACCCTGTCAACCAATGCCAGTGATCCACGCAGAGAAGGTCCTGGAAGGTTTCCGCCCCACAAATGATTAGCGGCTACTTCAGCCAATGACATCTCGTCCTCTAGTTTTAGCCTCGCCCCAACGCATTTTGTAGCCAATAGATGAGCGCGTTCTAGGCGTGGCCAGTGTGGGGGTTTGGGGAGGCTGTGTCCTACCTTTTAGTGCGTGACTCCTCCCCCTCTGCTTCACTCCCGGCAGGACACGTGACGGAGCGGTTGGTGCAGCGAAGGCCGGTAGCCGGTGTCTGTGGAGGAGGAGGGGAGAACCCTGTCCGTACGGTGAGTGGGTTTTTAGGAGGCATAGAGAACAATGGCGGTCGGTGTAGGGCTTCTGCACTTTTGTAGCATTAGGTTTAGGTCCTGGTCGCCTGACTCAGTCATACACCGGCTTCCACTCTGTCATAGCCCTAACGCTAGGCCTCAAACACTGTTCATCCTCATTACGGTAGGCGAGCGTATCCTCTCACATGTCTTATCACCGGGTCATTCATTAATACTGTGCGTGTGAATAAAGCCGATACCGCATGCGGTTTCTGCTGCTCCGAGTGTTGCAGCCAGTCTCATGTAGATTTCATGTGGTATATATTATCCCTTTAATAGGCGGTGTTATGTAATGTATACTTGCCAACGCCAGCTTCTATTGCAAGATGTCACAATCGGTGACAGAACCCGTTAGAGTGGGGTGAATGTATTGTCTGGCCCCTGTCACACTGCCCTTCTGTTGAAGACTTGGGTGGGTGCCTCATGGACCCCTCCCCCATCTTGAGCTTTGAGCCACCACCTGCATGGTCAGTCGTGGAAGACCATTAGTTACACTGGGTGATCTTCTCTGATGGTTGTATATAGGGGGGGCGGGGTACCCTATGTTAAGATGTACAGGTTATCAGCCACCAGAGGAGATGCCCTATCTCCACACATGGTCACCTCTCCGATCCCTGCAGAGGTACAGGTTATCAGCCACCAGAGGAAATGCCCTATCTCCACACATGGTCACCTCTCCGATCCCTGCAGAGGTACAGGTTATCAGCCACCAGAGGAAATGCCCTATCTCCACATGTCGCCTCTCCGATCCCTGCAGAGGTACAGGTTATCAGCCATGAGCTGAGATGCCCTATCTCCACATGTCGCCTCTCCGATCCCTGCAGAGGTACAGGTTATCAGCCACCAGAGGAAATGCCCTATCTCCGCACCTCACCTCCGATCCCTGCAGAGGTACAGGTTATCAGCCACCAGAGGAAATGCCCTATCTCCACATGTCGCCTCTCCGATCCCTGCAGAGGTACAGGTTATCAGCCACGAGCTGAGATGCCCTATTTCCACACATGCTGCGTTGCCACCTCTCTGATCCCTGCCCCCTGCTGACTCATTCCTGTTGTGAAGATTAAAAAGAAAAACAGCGCGAAATGCTGAACCTCTTGCGGGCAAGTCCCTGGTGGTTACAGAAGCAGTCTGTGGGGGCACTGCCAGTAATGTAGGCAGGGTTACATGTATTTCCTCTTCTGAACCCTTACTCCAGGCTGCATTTTCCTGGCATTATTATGGCCCGTTATGGTGACCCAGTTATACATGGCAGCTGCCTGGGGCTGTCATGAATTGATGGGAGTTGTAATCTTACAACATTTGGGGGATCCCAGGTTGGCAGTATGATGTCTGGTACCCTTGCCTTGTCATTTTCATGGCATGTCAGCCAGGTTTAGACAGATTTCAGGTCGCTGTTTTGCTGGGATTATTTTCTGTGGATTTTTGTTTTTTCTTTGTTTGGCACAAAAAAAAAATCAAGCTCTAAATGGCTTGTTTCACAACGCGCCTGGCAAGTGGCGGAGATACCGCGCAGCAGACGCCCGAGTCATTAGTTGTCCATGTCATAGATCAAAAGCCTCTTCATACAGCGCAGCTGTCACTCATGGATTCAGGTCACAAGACAACAAGAGGGTAATTTTAGGGTCCATTCACTCGACTAAAGGTTTTGGGCCTGTATTGCAGACCGCAAACGGCGGGTCTGCAATATATGGGCACTGGAAGTGTGCACTCCGTGGTATGGATGTGTGGGCACCTGCCATGTGAATCCCGTATTGTAGTGTGGACCCATTGACTTGAATGTGTCTGCAATCCCCAAATTACGGCAACAGGCCACGTCGTATCTTTTGCGTAGAGGAAGCACATCTGTGGGCTTTTGGGTCTGTATCTCAGCACTGGAAAAGATGATGGGACATGTCCTATCTTTTGCTGTATTTTGCGTATCGTGGACCTATTAAAGTCAATGGGTCTGCACCACAATACAGGATTCACACAGCCGGTGCCCGTGCATTGCAGATTGCTATTTGTGGTAACACAGCATGGGAACGAAGCCCCTACTGTCGTGTGAATGGGCCCTAAAAAAGCACACATTTTAAAGCCTAAATTAGTATTTTTTTTCAGGACTTAGATATTGATGACTTCAGTATCAGGACGGTGGGGTTTTGGGGGTGCTCCATAGGGTACGGGGCCCCTGTTCTCGCAGTCGGTTAGAGTCCCAGTAGTAGGACCTCCACCGATCTGCTAGTTATCCTCTATCCTTTGGATATCGAATAACTTCATATAACCGCAATATCCAATTAACTATTCATCACCTATGATCAGCTGATAACATAATGAGGTGGATCAGGGTGAGGTAGGCCTAAATCTGTGGTCTGGAGTGGAGGTCCCATGAGCTTTGACACGGGCTGCCTCAGTCCTGGATATTACAGTATGGCTGCAGTCACATGACGTGTAGCGGCTGGTGGGCTGAAAATTGTTCTGATGAGGAGGAGAGACTAACGCTGGGTTCAGACCTGAGCGTTCGGGATGTCGCGCTCTGTATGTGCGATTGTACCGGCGTTTGCAATCGCGCATACAGAGACAAGCGAACGCCCATTGTCTCGCGTTCCCGGAAGTCTATGTACGGGAACGCGCGACAAGCCGCCCCAAAGAAGCTCATGTACTTCTTGGGGCGTCGGGCGTTTTACAGCGCGATCGGACGCGCAGTAAAACGCTCAGGTGAGAACCATTCCCATAGGGAATCATTGGTTCTTGCCTGTTGAGCATTTACAGCGTGTAGGAACGCACTGTAAAACGCTCAGGTCTGAACCCAGCCTTAGACACTTGACCAGAGCCAAACCCTTTGGTTGCCAGATTAGATGTTGTCTTGACACAGGCTAGAGAAAGCTGTTCAGAAGTTCTGGTATCAGGGAAAGCAGTGAAGTTCTAAATGAAGGTAAATTGCTATAATGTGTATGTGGGTAAGGGGTTACTAATGGAAACAATTTAACCCCTGGAATACCCCTTTTAAAAGGGTCATCTGACCACACTGCCATTTTACATGCAGCCCTGAAAGTGCTCAGCCTAAGGCACCTTTGACACAAGTAAGTTTTCCGCCACACTCGTGTGAAAGGCCTTAAGGAAAAAACCTTCTAGCACTCCATTCCAGGCCTGATCCCCGCTGCTTTCTGCTCATATACAAGGAAAAATATGTGCAGATACCTGTAGGCTGCTGCTGAATTACAAAAGCAAGCACACACTGAATATAAGGGTTGTGCATCATGCTCCATATATATTCAACTAGCAGAAGGAGCCGGCTTCGCTCAGGTATATTTAATCTATTTCATGTTTGTGTGTGTCGTTAAGAGATCAACAGTATCCCCCATAACAGTGACATCTATAGCATCCCACCCCTTTAACCCTTTCATGACCAAGGGTCATTGATGCCCTAGTGTCCAGGTCAAAATTTACAAATCTGACATGCGTCACTTTATGTGGTAATAGCTTTGGAACACTTTTACTTATCCACGCCATTCTGAGATTGTTTTCTCGTGACACATTGTACTTCATGATAGTCATATATTTGAGTCAATATATTTCACCTTTATTTATGAAAAAATAAAAAATGCACCCAAAATTTGGAAAAATTCACAATTTTCCAAATTTCAATTTCTCTGCTTCTAAAACAGAAAGTGATACCTCATAAAATATTTATTACTTAACATTCCCCATATGTCTACTTTATGTTGGCATCATTTTGGAAATGTCATTTTATTTTTTTAGGACGTTAGAAGGCTTAGAAGTTTTTGAATCAGATCTTTTTTTATTAGAAAAATTACTTGACATACAATATCAAAAAAAGCCAGTCATTGTACATTGCAAATGATAAGTACCGAAACTTCCATCTCAGACCGTAGGATACCGTCAGGAATCACAAAAATATAATAATATAACTGACATCCCCCCCCCCATTCCAGTGTTGGTTAACTAATAATTACTACCAATAGAAGTCACATGTTCCCTCCAAGGATCCCATAACTTTTCATATTTAGCTGGGCAGCCTCTCTTCTGAAATATCATTTTTTCATACGAAAGCATGGTATTGACCTTTGACAGATATTCTTTAAACCCTGGCGGTTCAGCTTGAATCCAGTGTTGCGCCACTAGTTTCCTTGCCACATATAACAGTCGCCCAATTGCCACTTTACTAACCTCATCTGTACACAATTCTGCGGTGTACCCCAATATACAAACTTTAGGGTCCTTTGAGATGTGCACCCGGTACGCTTTCCTAACATTCTTCAGTACTGTATCCCAGAACTGTTGTAACCTGGCGCAATTCCACAACATATGTATTAGATCAGCAGAGCCCACAAAACACCTGGGGCAACGGTCATCCGACTTACACCCTATACGATGTAAAAAAAAATCGGTGTCTTGTACACTCTGTGAACAATAAACAGTTGTGACAGCTTACCCCCTTCGCTCAAGGAGGTTAACAGGATTGCCTCCAAAATATCAGCCCATTGATCCATAGGGCTCTCCCCTACATCCTGTTCCCATTTATGCATTCTGTTTAAGGGATGGAGTTCAAGCTGTTTATCCAACAGCAGATATTGCTTCTCCCCTCCAACCAAGGCAATTTGAAGCGCTGTATCTCGTTGAGAGACTTGCAGGCCGTTTTTAACCGTGGTATCATACGCATGTCGTATTTGAAGAAGTGAGTCTTAGGAACACCAAAAAGATCTTGAATAGATTTAAAAGTACTAAAAACTCCGCCCTCCATTAAATGCTCTAGTCGTAACACTCCCTTCTTTCTCCACTCCTCAAAACCTTGCAATGAGTTGAATTCTGCCAGCACTAAATTACCCCATAGCGGAGTATATGGCGTACAGCCGCCAATCCCCCTACGTGCTTTCACTTTATTCCAGGCAGTGTACATTGTACGATACAATGAGCCAGTCAGCTTTGCAGCCTTTGGATCCACGCCTTCCAGCAAGACCATGACATCTTTCCCCAAGATCTGCCTGGTCATATCTTTTGTCTCAGGTTCAAGCCACCCCTTAAAATGCTGGCATTGAGCAGCTAAATAGTATATCCAGGGGTTTGGTAGTGCCAGGCCACCTTCCGTTTTGGAATATTGTAAAGTTTCCAATCTTATTCTGGGCTGGCCTTTACGCCACACTAATTCCCTAAAGATGGTATTAATTTGACCAAATTTATCTCTAGATATCCACACCGGCGAATTATGCAAAACATATAGCAGCTGTGGCATCATGATCATTTAAATCAAATTCACTCTACCCACTACAGACAGATACAATTTGCACCAGGCCTTAGATTTGTCCCTAAATTGCCGGAGCAGAGGCGTAAGATTAATTTCAATGAAGGTTCTCACATCGGGCGAAATATGTATACCTAAATACTTGATCTTATTTTCACCGGGAATTCTACAGTCGACTATCACACTTAGAAGGCTTAGAAGTTTAGAAGCGATTCTTAAAATTAAGAAAATTTCCAAAACCCACTTTTTAAGGACCAGTTCAGGTCTGAAGTCACTTTGTGGGGCCTACATAGTAGATACCCCCATAAATGACCCCATTGTAGAAACTACACTCCAAGTTATTCAAAACTGATTTTACAAACTTTGTTAACCCATTAGGTGTTCCACAAGAATTAAAGGAAAATGGAGATGAAATTTCTGAATTTCACTTTTTTGGGCAGATTTTCCATTTTATTAATTTTTTTTCTCTAACACATTGAGGGTTAGCAGCCAAACAAAACTCAATATTTATTACCCTGATTCCGCGGTTTACAGAAACACCCCACATGTGGTCGTAAACTGCTGTACGGGCACACGGCAGGGCGCAGAAGGAAAGGAATGCCATACGGTTTTTGGAAGGCAGATTTTTCTGGATTGGTTTTCTGAACGCCATATGTTTTTTATTTTTCTGCCGATTGTCTTGTGTAGGGCCTCGTTTTTTGCAGAAAGTGTTGAGGTTTTTATTGGTACCATTTTTGGGTACATAGGATTTATTGATCATTCATTATTACACTTTATGGGGCAAGGTGACCCAAAAATTCTGTTTTGGAACAGTTTTCATTTATTTATTTTTACAGCATTCATCTGAGGAGTTAGGTCATGTAATAGTTTTATAGAGCAGATCGTTCCGCACGTGGCAATACCTAATATGTATACTTTTTCTTATTTATCGAAGTTTTACACAATAATAGCATTTCTGAAACCCAAAAAATTGTGTTTGTGTCTCCATAGTCTGAGAACCATAGCTTTATTTTTTTTTTTTTTGGGCGATTGTCTTAAATAGGATATCATTTTTTGCGGGATGAGGTGATGGTTTGATTGGTACTATTTTGGGGGTCATAAGCCTTTTTGATCGCTCGCTGTTTTGTGATGTAAGGAGACAAAAATAGCTTTTTTGGCCCTGTTTAAAAAAATAAAAAATAATTTATGGTGTTTATCGGACGGGGTCTATCATGTGATATATTTATAGAGACGGTCGTTACGGACGCCGTGACACCTAATATTTGTATTTTTTTATAGGAAAAGGCAATTTCTTAAAATTTACATTTACATTTTTTTTTATAATTTTTTTTCCACTTTTTTTTATTAAGTCCCTCTTGGATCATGAAGATCCAGTGGGGCTGATAGCTGTACTATACTTTGCAATGCTCTTGCATTGCAAAGTATAATACTATTAGATGCCCTGTAGGTGGCAACAGCGGACGCTTTTGCAAAGCGTCCGGTTGCCATGGCAACCACCGGGTGCTGCAATCGCAGCGCAGCAACCCCGATGGTTGAAAGGGGGAGCTTCCTCCCTCTATTAACCCCATGGCGTGGCATCTATGGGGTTACAGCAGAGTGTCAGCATAGAGCTGACACTCTGCTGATGGCGGCTCAGGAATGGAGCTGCCGCCATCGCACACAGCAGGGGGACCGGGGACAGCGCTGGAAAGGGGGGGGGGGGGTGTACGGCCAGCAACATTGAGGGAGGCTGGGACAGGAGGAGCTGGGAGAATGAATGGGCGGGGAGGGGGCGGAGGACTGCATCAGGGCAGGAAATGAGCGCAGGAGACGAGCGGCAGGCGGACACAAGGGGGGGCTTGGCGCACAGATAGGGGGGGGGAGCACAAGGACACTATCTGATTACAGGCTCTGATCTGAAACCGGCATTTTAACACTGCCACAATCGGATCGATTGCCGGCAAGGGGCCACTCTGATTGGTCCCTTGCCAGCATTACTGCACTGTATGCTGTGCAGGGGCAAAAGCTTTAATCCAAGCGCTGATTAAAGAGCTGCCAGAACGTTTATATACATGATAGCTGCACGGGGCATGTGCAAATATCACGTATATAAACGTATTGCAGTCGTGAAGGGGTTAACAATGAACTCCACAGTGCCCCACCCCTTAACACTGACCCCCCCCCCCCCCCCAGCCCATTCCCTTAACTTCATAACAGCCCGCCCCCTTAACAGTGACCTCCACAGTACCCCACTGCCTTAAAGGGGTTCTGCACTTTGTTTTAACTGATGATCTATCCTCTGGATAGATTATCAGCTTCTGATTGGTGGGGGTCCGACACCTGGGACCCCGGCCGATCAGCTGTTTGAGAAGGCGGCGGCGCTCCAGTAGCGCCGTGGCCTACTCGCTGTTTACCGCCGGTCCACTGACGTCACGGCTAGTATCAACTAGCGTGGGCTCGGCTGAGCTCCATTAAAGTGAACAGAGCTTAGCCCTGCCCACACTAGTTGATACTAGTCGTGACGCCAGTGGGCTGGCGGTAAACTGAGAAAGCCGCGGCGCTCCTGCAGCGCCGCTGCCTTCTCAAACAGCTGATCGGTGGGGGTCCCAGGTGTCGGATCCCTGCCGATCAGAAGCTAATGATCTATCCAGAGGATAGATCATCAGTTGTAACAAAGTGCAGAACCTCTTTAACAGTGACCTCACAGTACCTTGCTGCCTTAAAGGGTTTCTACCACCAGAAATACTGTTATGTAGCTGACTGACATCAGCGATGCGCTAATGTTAGCACTACATAACAGTATGTTTTTTACATTTCTCCCTGCAGGCGTCCTGATAAAATAAGCACTTTTATAATATGCTAATGAGCTTCTAGGTGCTATGTGGGAGTAAAATCGGCACCTAGAGGCTCCATCTACATAATACAGAAGTGAAAGGCGCGGGATTTCGTGAGCGATGCTGCGAACCATGACATCAATCAAGAGGAGCGGGGCGGGCAGAACAGGGGACCTGGGCGGGATAAAGGGTTAGTAGACAGAGCCTCTAGGTGCTGATTTTACGACCACATAACATCTAGAGGCTCATTAGCATATTATAAAAGAGCTTATTTTATCAGAACGGCTGCAGGGAGAAATGTAAAAAACATACTTTTATGTAGTGATGATATTAGCGCATCGCTGGTGGTAGACACCCTTTAAGTGGCCTCCCCTTTAATAGTGGCCCCTGCCCCCTTAGCAGTGACCTCCACAGTGCCCTGCCCCTTTTATGCTAGGGCTGCATGATGACACAAGACATTTTGTCTCAACAATTTTTATAATGATAGTCTATGGCAGAACCTTGGCACGTCAGCTGTGGTAAAAACTACAACTCCCAAGATGCCCCCCTTGCTTGGCTGCTCTCAGAACTCTGTATAAATAGAGCTTGTAGGGAGTCGTAGTTTCACCACAGCTTGAGTGCCAAGGTTAGCCATCACTACACTATAACATGTGACATACTGCGACACTACAGTCGCAAAAAAATCCATCCAAGATGGATTTTTCTGCTACAGTTGCATCATGCCACATGTCGCAGTGCAACACCATAGACTATAATTATAAAAATTGTTGCGCGACATATGTAGCAGTGTAGCCCTAGCCTAAAGCTGTGTATGTGGAGACTAAGGGCCTGTGAGCTTCTATTGGCTGATAAGGGACATGTGGCCATGTGTATGGCAGTTGGGATATGAAGACAGGCTTGTATTGGCTAATGCAGGAATATCTCAGGAACAATACATCCTAGAGAGCTGTGACCCACAAGATTTTTTCCCAGGTAGCAAGGGATGTGTATACCAAGTTTCGTTGAAATCGATGGTTGTGTTTTTGAGTGATCGCGGAACATACACAAATACGTCCTTGTTTAGATATAAATGACTGAGACACTTGACAGATTATATATACAGTATATCTGTAAAGAATAAATCAAGGCAACTGGACATACTGTAGATTTCTTGAAAACGATTCACTCGTTTTCCAACGAGCTTTCTCAATTCTGAGTGACTGTACAAATTTTTGTACAGTCACTCAGAATTGAGAAAGCTCGTTGGAAGAACGAGTGAAACGTTTTCAAGAAATCTACAGTATGTCCAGTTGCCTTGATTTATTCTTTACAGATATACCATGACCCGGATAAATGAGAACCTTCACAGATATATACAGTAGATCAAAATCATTTGTGCCCCTCCACCATAACAAGGTGACCTCTTCTAGATGCAACCTTGCTCCATAACAGCTCCTCCCTCCACTAACAGGCCTCAAAGGGAATCTGTCACCCTGATTTTGGACCATGGGAGTTGTAGTTCTGCAACAGCTGGAGAGCCGAAGGTTGGCCATCCCTGGTCTAGGCCATGTGACTGATGCACTGGCCTAGGAAAGGCCTCAGCACTCAGAGGTCATCAGTATCAAATTCCTGGATAACCTCTTTAATATTTCAGTAATGAGAAATGCCAGATTTCCAGCACGTGCTCTGTGTCTTGCTAGATGACAGATTGGATGTGCTCAAAAAGTGGGTTCACAATCAGCGATGCTGTCCACAATAATATCCAGCAGATGTCAGGATATTATGTCCACAGTTGCTGGACATCTGCTGGATATTATTGTGGACAGCATCGCTGATTGTGAATAACAATAGAGGTTTAAAACCAACAGCTACCTGGCGGTTGTATTGCATTTTTATTGAGACTGAGTGTGCACCAACCTGGTTCATATTAATTGATGTACCATATTTTATATATGTTTTAGGGGTATGTTCTTAAATATTTTTATATACTAAAGTGTATTATCACTATCCTACCTAGTGTTTCCTCTTGAAGTGTGCCCCCCCCCCCCCCCACCTGTTATTTAGACGCAGTTCAAAGAAGGTGTCGCGCTGCCTCACATGTCTGTAATTCGAAGGTCTTGATCAGGATAGGATACAACAGCTTTTAGGTGATGCCAAACAACGAGGTTCCACAGGAGTATAATCTGCCACAAAACCACCCCTCTGTAGATATAAAGGTTCAGGCACATAGTGAAGGTCCACCAATGTTTCCAATGGTAATAGCTTTTATTATACTCACAAAGGTATAAGATCAATAGGCATAAAACAGAATAAAATCTCTGTGGTTATAACACCGCTTGTTTCTAGCACTGTTCAGACCCTGTTCACGCTCCACGGGCAGTTGAGTGGTCAGACCCCATGCGTGCTGAGACACCGTGACGTGCATGAGGGGCTCCGATATGTTCCTGACTGGAAGATATTGGCAAAGTTCTCAGCTTTTAACCTCGGCCTGAGGAATTAGCTAGTATTGTCAGTTGTTTCGTTTTGATGCATTTTTTGCAGTGAATTGGGGTTCTGTAATGGGACATCATTTATTGTGAACAAGCTTCTTTTATATTACGGTTTTAATATTATGTCTCAAATTATCATTTGTCTTTTCTATTTAGATCATGGATCTGAAATGGCTTTTTTGCTTGGCCTACCTGGTTATTGGTGCTGTGATGATAAATGCTCATGACGGGCATCACCATGGCCACCACCATCATGAACATGAACATGACCACGACCATGATGATGGACTAGACATAGAAGATGACATAGATGATCTCCTTGATGATTCCGAAGAGCCAGAACCAGAAACCAGTACTCCACCCCCTGCTCCTAAGGTGTGTATATTGTCCCAGCCTAAAATGAGTAAAGGCTTCATGACACAAATGCAAGTTCTGACAAGTTCATCAGACAACTTCTAGAAATCTCTATTGACCTTTTTCTTCCTGGTTTACGAACAGGTAAATTATGCTGATCGCCCAGTGTCATAACGTCTTACGAAAGTTCTGCATATGACCACATGTTTAATATCAGATAGGCGGGGGTCCTACACACGTCACCCCTGCTGATCAGCTGGTTGTAGAGAAAGCCGTGCTGTGTGTGAGCGCAGCCTTCCCTTTCCATCAACATTGCAGCAGTGAGCAGGTGTAACTAAGAGCAGCTGTCCCATTCACCTCTATGGGGCAGCTCGTTCCTATAGCCTTCCCATGGAGGTAATTGGGACGTCTCTTTTTAGTTACATTTGCTCTCCCTTGCGATGTCGACAGCGAGCAGGTAAACAATGAAGTGAAGGCTGCCCTCGCACGGAGCACGGCTTTCTCTTCAACCGGACCCCTGCCAATCTGATATTGAGGACACATCCTGAGTATAGGTAATCCATATTAAAATCTTTCCAAGATCCCAGATAACTTGGCAGTTGTGCAAGAAGCGAGGGAGCAGTTTGGCCAGAGCTGTAAAAGGAAGCTTACTTACCTGCTTCCTGGTGCTGGCTCCTTCTCTTCCAGACCTGGGCTGCTCACTGAAAACATCAGGTTTGATATCACCTGCAGCCAGTTGCTAGCCACAGGGGTGACCAGCTCACCTTACATCAGGACAAATGGTCTCAAATGATGCTAGGGGATCCAGTCTCTGCCGCATCCTTGTGATTGGGTGCAACAATGTCAAATCGTATGTTTTCAGTGAGGGAGCCAGCAGCTGAAGAAGGTAAGTAAGCTTCCCTTTAACGGGTCCAGCTGGGTGGGCGGGGATCTGCCAAAATCCCCTCATTCTTTCATAACCCCTTTTAAACAAGGCAGAGAATGTTCTAAAATAAAACCAACTCCCCCTCCTCAGTTTTCCTGCGTATCCTGTGTCTCCATTCTTAGGCCTCATGCACACGATCATAGTTATGGTCCACATCCGAGCCGCAGTTTTTGCAGCTCGGATGAGGACCCATTCACTTCAATGGGGCCGCAAAAGATGCGGACAGCACTGTGTGTGCTGTCAGCATCTGTTGCTCCATTCCGAGGCCCCACAAAAAAATAGCGTGTCTACAATGGGCCTCCTGTTCCGTTACACAAATTGCGGAAGGCAAATTGCTGGTGGTCCTTGTTTGCAGTGATCATGTGCCTCAATACTACACATGGTTCCTGCAGCCATTAACTTGAGACTGTTGGACATGCCGTCGCTGTGATTTAGGAAACAAGGACCACTGGGAGCACCAGAATGGCAGGGAATTGAGTACCTGAGGCTTCTGTCTTTATTTTATAACATTCACTACCTTCAGCCCAATATTTTGAGGTCTCAAACATTAATTTAAAGGGGTTGTCTGAGATTAGCGAAACTTTTGGGAATCTCGCCTGACCTTGTGTTCTCACCCATGCATCGTAATCGCCTGTGTTCTTGCACAATGATGTCGATCTCACCTGAAAGAGACACATTGTCACTGCCTCATCGATGCATGCGCAGCGACTTTGGGCTTAGTGAGAATCAGAGCTATACTGCGTATGTGCCAGTATGCAATGTGACTGCATGTGTGTGATAACGTAGGCTGGATATGTTAGTCAAAGAAGGGAGAGATAAGATGGGCACTGAAAGGAGTGGTGGTTGGGTGCAGTGGCGACACCTAAATGGCTTATTCTCACTTTTGGAAAAGGCTTTGCATTGGGAAATAGAAGTTTTTGCTCAGGTGACCTAAATTTATTTGTCTTTTGCTTGATATGGAGTTTTTCTAGGACTAACATTGTTGACTTATCCATAGGATAGGTTATCAGTATAAGATCGGTGAGGGTCTGACATCTGGCTGCTGTGGGTTGTGGAAGTAAAGCAGTGTATGTAGCTGGAACACCACAGCGCTGTACACTGTAGTGGCCGTTCTCTGCTACTGCAACTTATGCTCCTACTGTACTGAATGACAGCTGAGCTGCAGTACCTGAGAATGGCCACTACACTGTATGGTATTCCAGATACACTGCTTACTTCCCGGACAGCTGAGCATGTGGGGTGTTGGGCTCCAACTGATCTTATCAGTCTTCTCATCACTTTTAATATCAATTATGCATTGCAATATTTTTTTTAGGTAACTTACAAAATGCCGGTCCCAATTGGTGAAGTCTATGTTGCAGAGTCATTTGACAAGGGAACGTTGGATGGGTAAGAAGAGATTTTGTTTTCCAGTGCTCGCTGTACAGTTCATTAATAAAAAGGATAACATACCATTTATATCCTTTTTTTTTTTTTTTTTTTTTTTTTTTTTTTTTTTTTGTGTATAGGTGGGTTCTTTCCAAGGCCAAGAAGGATGACACAGATGATGACATTGCTAAATATGATGGTACGACTTCTTAGATGTCCTACGTTTGACATGATGGCTATGTGCTTGTATGCAATAGTGTCCCAACTGACCTCAGCAATAGTATTTGAAAGACTTTTGAATACTGTTATTGGAAAGTGGGTGTTCTCTTCTGCCCTATCTGAGAGCTGGATGTAATATGGGGATATAAGCTGAGCTTGTGATGCAGAATAAATAAAGACTGGACTCTTTGGAGACACAGCAAGAGTCCTGCTTACTCTTCCCACACATTTGGACAGGCCTTCCAGTATCCGTACATGTACAAATAAGCCTGTGTGGGTGAGCTAACTGGTTTTCCATTCTGTGTGTGTCAGAATAGTGGCATAAAGTACACTGAAAAAAGCGGTCATAGTTGCTCTGTGCATCATTTGTTTGGCACACGTTTCTGTCTTGCCACTCTATTTTGAAACTGTCTAGACATTAGGTTCTGCTTTAAATAAAAAAAAAGCGTCAGGTTTATTAATCTTGTGCACCAACAATTTGGTGTAAAGTAAGCCAAGTCATGAGTTAAAGTAAGGAAAACCTATTGTAGTTATTATATTAACCATTTGTCGATAAAACGTATGTTAGAGTATTGTGGTATACAAGACGCTGCAGTGTTCACTGCTGACTTGTGCTGTTTTGATTTTCTTTAGGCAAATGGGAAGTGGTGGAGATGAAAGAAACTAAACTCCCCGGGGACAAAGGACTTGTGCTGGCGTCACGTGCCAAACATCATGCAGTTGCCATCAAGCTTAAAAAGCCCTTCGTCTTTGATAAAAAGCCTTTGATTGTGCAGTAAGTACAGCAGTTTCTATGTCCCCAGAGAGTGAGCGAGAGGGGGGGGTCATGATTAGGCTAAAGATGCTTGTCAATTTGAGCCAGCTCTGAGTTTAATAATGACTTTCACGTGCCATGCTAACATGTTGGGAGGGCAGTTTTATGGTCAACCTTATGTCACCTGTACATATTGGAAGCATGCTTTCAGTATTCTGTACATTTATTATTTCCCTCTACCAAGTCAATCTGCGGCACTCTGAGTCCTCACCATGAAATATAATGAAGTCGTAATGAGATTGGCCTTCTTTTGAGGATTTTTTTTTTGACTGGTCTCCCATCCTTGCTAGATATTTAAAGGGGTTATCCGAGTTATTTTTTAATTCTTTCTATGTTCCTAACTAAGCAAATGTAACAGCTTTCCAATTAACTCACTTTATCTCCAGTGCTTGGTTTCTCAGATTTCAGATTGTGATGTCAGCTTCTCTCCCTGTGCTGATAATGTTCGTTTACAAGCCTGTAAACGAAACGTCACTGTGCTGGCCACGCCCCCCTTTACTGCAACATGCTGCAGAGTCTCCCAGCACTCAGGGCAGCTCTTGTATCCACTCCCTTAGCAGTGTCAGTATACAGCTGGGACATGTAGTCCTACACATACAACATGCTGCCGAGTCTCCCAGCAGCAATACATGTCACTCAGGGCAGGTCTTGTATTCACTCCCTTAGCAGAGCAGGGGGAGGGGCAAAGATTGTTGTTATTGCATGTAAACAAAGAGCCAGAAAAGAACCAGGGAAATTAGGAAAAAATTTTTTTTTTTTTTTTTTTTTGCATAAAACTTGCTTAGCTCAGTAATATATCAGATTTTTCAGTGCTATAATTTTTTTTTTTCATAACTCTGACAACCCCTTTAAAGGAAGCATGCTTCCCTGCCCTGGCTTCCTGCTCTTTTGGTCCCTGGCCTCAGCTGCCTTAGTCTGGTCCCACGCTGTCAATATCATCTTTGTTGCTGCTGCAACCGAGTATAGAATACTTTCTACCCACCTTTGTTTACCTAGCTTCAGTGATGACGTGCTGTACTGTGATTGGCAGCACTTGTCACAGCAACGCTTTATTGTTGAGCCAGAAATGTCATATAACCCCTTTTTAAGGTTCAGACTACACAATGTCTTTTTAAGGAAGAATAAATATGATAGTACAGATGGTTGACACGTCATCATTTAATATTAGGCGTATAGGAAAGAATATAGCATGTTCATAAAAACAATACTTTTATTTATAAATTACTGGGTAAATGGAGCAGAAAGCTGCTCATATAGTGATCATGACCTAACAAAGGATTAGTTAAGTCTTAATAACACCTACAGTGATTAGGATACCACAAGAAATGAAAAAATACTAAATAGGAATAAATCTATAGTCATATAGATAATCATGCATTTATATCTGTGGACAGGGAATAAAAGGGGGGATATATATATTTAGGGAGGGGAGTGACTCTCCCTAGATGACCCTGATGACCTAGGCCCTAAGCCCAAGGATATCCCCAGATGGTAGAGATACCCTGTCCCCGTACCTTTTGGCTATAGTTAATCTATAGTAACCCTACATATATTATAGATGGAGATATGAAATAAAAAACGTTGCGTTTCATCTGCGCCTGGCAGATCATCAGAGGGTGATGAGTAATCCCTAATTTGTAGGGCGAACAAAGGATACCAGAAATATAGAAATAAGAAGTGATACTTAGCGCCTATGTCTAGTCAGTGGGGAATAGATAAAGATGTTGAATCCTGTCAGTTGATGGATAGCCTGCGAAGGAAAGAAGGGATCAATATGAGTACTATCAGAGCAAAGTCCACAGGTTTCTAATTCGTGTACTTACTGATCAGGATCGACCCACTGTTTGACTAGGTGGATGTTAGAGGGGAGCTGATGTGGCCGGTCTATGTGTGCCAGTGTCCAGTATATAAGTGCTGGTCTTATCTGACACTTCCGGGCGCCAGTGTTAGGCACTTCCGGTTTGTGAGACGCATGGCGCGGTTGCGGCGCGTCACTTCCGGTATATGACACGCACAATGGAACGCATATTACCGGAAGTTCCGGTCTCTGGAACGCATAGGGCTGAGGATTGATCGCCCATGCGTCCTTTATAGTTAAATAGATGCTTGTGCAGGTATGTCTGATGCATAGACCGGAGAAAGGTCTAATTTTACTCATTTAAAGAGGTAACATAGATATATTAATAAAAATAGATAAATGTAAGATAAAGCTCTATTAGTTTGTTTTATTATGGACCATTAGACCGGCCCTCTTTTATAGTAGTCACAGGGAGATATACACAAATTGTAGCTCTATATTAATGCCACACATAAGCCTTATGGGACACCCCAGACTATATGGGTGGTCCATAGGGAAGTCAGAAAGGGATAAGGGGCTACTGATATATCAAGTCTCTATTAGTCAAAGATACTTCTCGTATCTGCATGGTACACTAGTGAGGGGGACTTTACCGAGACAGAGGAAGGTCAAATTAAACAGACAAGGAAAACCAGTTAAATGAAACAAGTGTATGTAAGCCTCTCGTTCAGGCCTTCTGCTGACTGGGATCGGAATCTATAAATCCATTCGGTTTCCTTCTGGAGTATCTTCCGGTCCCAGTCACCCCCTCCTGGCTGGTATAGGGACAGCATCAAGTCCAGCAAAATGAATGGGTCTGAGGTCACCATTGTGACAGTTATTCACATGGCTGGCCACAGATATGTCATTCTTTTTGACAATGTCGTTGACATGTTCACAAATTCTACATCTTAGTTCTCTGTACGTTTGTCCTATATAATCTTTTGGACAGGTGCACTGGCATATATATATATATATATATATATATATATATATATATATATATATATATATATATATATATATATATATAGAGAGAGAGAGAGACCCCTTTTTGTTTTACAATTAATAATTTTTTTTATAGTGTGTACATATAGAACAGGTTACCGTTTTTGTTGGATTAATATGTTTGCAGGCCTTATATGTCCCGCATTTAAAAATTCCTTTAGGTTGCCTGTCAAGCCAAGTGCCCTATTTTTTTTATTCCTGTATAGTGACTATGTACAAGTCTGTCTTTCAGGCTCCTCCCCTTACGGTATGTGACTTGTGGGAAGGAGGAGATTGCCTTAGAAAGATATTTGTCCATAGTCAGGATTGGCCAATATGTTGGCCACATCGTACGTAGAAACTAAACTGATAGGATTTGCATCCTTTTTGTCTCTTGATCTGGGTATTAGGAGATCCCCTCTCTTACTGTTTTCAGCCACGTGAAAAGCCTCCCTTAAGATGGATTGTGGGTAGCCTGTGTTAATCTGTTTTTCAATTTTTTTTGATTCTTTGTAGAAATTTTCCCTGTCTGAACAATTTCTGCGCATGCGCAAATATTGTCCTATCGGGATACCTTTCTTCACTTCGAGGGGGTGGTAGCTACTCCAATGCAGGATGTTAATTGTGGCAGTTGGTTTGCGGAAAAAACAATGTCTTTGGCTGTGACAAGCATTGCATGACCCAAGATCGCTGTATAGCAGTGCATCCTCAAAACATGGATCTGAATAGGGTCATAGCACAACTTGCCATAACATCAGAATTGCAAAGAATCCAGCTTGTCACATCCATGTGCATCCACTTACTTTGATCAGGCGTTCAAGTTGCTATGGGACCCCAACCTAGTTGTTGTCAACTTTAAAATCTGTAAGCAGTATACATAATGCCATGTAAGGTAGGTGCCCTGAACCATAATCATACTTTTCTTGTGGAAATACAGTCCTCTATCCTGAGAAATGCTGCTTTTTATTTTTGTGCAAATAAGTGTATCAGTGCCCCATGGGCACGGTTGCTAGTCCGTCGTCGCCCCCCCCCCCCCCCCCCCCAAATTAGATCATTATGTTTTATGTAAAGCAAGAAAAACAGGATATGCCCCCATTGACTATATCGAGAACAGAGCCCCGCAAGTGAAGGAGGTTGCACTCGGCTATTTCCGTCGGCCCCATAGTAATGAATTGGGGAGCCCTGGTGGTGGCCGAACCGGAGTCCTCCAGCCACCACCTTGCATACCTCTGTTCTCGATATAGGTGCGGGTCCCAGTGGGTAGCAATATGCCCCCATTGTCTATGATGAGACAACCCTTTTAAGTAAACAGATCATCCAGAAATGTATATAATGGCATTGGCCCAGAAGATGAAGAAATACTGTACCCAGGGTGATCCAAATCCAAGATGCAGATGTTTTCTGACAAGTGTATCGGAAGAATAGGGAAGCCATTCCAATACTTCTCTCAGCATACTCCATTCTTTTCTAAACCTGTCCCGATCTAGTTCTTTTCCCTATTGAAACAGTTTCTAAGCTATAAATAACAGTGTACAAGAATATCAAAGTAGAGCCACCAACTGGAGTGTCCCCTCCGCACAACATAGATTACTGTATAAATGCCACTATGGTCTAATGACCCAACAGCAGTGTACATGGGGCATAAACGGAGTTGTCTAACCTCTGATCATACCTGATCGAATTAGCAAATTGACATACTTTTATCCTAACAACCGTGTTAACCCTATTAATATTTTTAGTTAGTCGAGCCATCGTAGTCCTTCCAATGGAAAGTCATTTACACGGCTGCTCCGTTCAGTGCACCTGCCTGGCAATCAAACAAGAGGAGGTGGTGGGCAGCGTTATGGTGTAGCGAATGTGCACCTAACAGAGCGGCTCTGCTCACAGTACCTTGAAAACTTTCCTTTCATACAAATAAAAAAAAAATTCTCGTGCATGGCATTGGGGGACACAGCACCATGGGTATATGTCCAACTACCACTAGGAGGCACTAGACACAAAAAGTGTTGGCTCCTCCCAGGTGGGCTATACCCTCTCCACAGGCACGAGGCTATTCAGTTTTAGTCTAGTGTCCGTAGGAGGCAGACCTGTCCTGCTTTTTTGCAGGTTCTGCTGTTTATTTTTATTCTTTTTTTCTCTCTTCCGCAGGTCGGTTTTTTTCCACCGTTATACCTGCTGCAGGCTGGGGCTCCATCGTGTTCCACTTTAGTTGCCCCCCCTGCGGGCGCGTACTTCGGTACCATCGCCGGTCACCCAGTCCCCACGGACTGCATCCGCAGTGGCTTGCCGGCATTCCCACGGTTCCCGTGTTGAGTCTGCCGAAGGGGTGACCGTGCTGCGCCCGAAGACATCGGATGGTGAGTATATCGGATGGTGAGTATACTCCCCTGTCCCTGTGTCCCTGCCCCAGGGTTAGGTTCCCTTCTGTGGCCAGGGGGATGGGATCCACCTTAGCTGGGGGTCCTGGGGAGCCTCTTCGTTCCTCCTAGCCAACCCCCTCCCCCTCCTGGGGGGGTTATATTCATTTTTTTCCTCCCTTCTTTTCCCCCTCGGTTGGTCTTTTCTCTCCTCCCTGGCCACAGTCTCTCCCTGGCTTCCCCGCTACTTTAGTCCCCGGCTTCTGCCGGGACTAGGCCTCATCTTCTATGGCCTGTCCCCGGCTCCCAGGTGCTCTGTTTGCCCTGATCTGCCTATCCCCAGGTGTCGCTTCTCCCCCCCTACCCTACTCACCTATTTTTATGGTTCGGTGGGCCCTCTGTCGGCCGCGGTTCGCCCCGCCCCCCTTGCTCCATTCCCGGCCACCTCATAAATCGAGGCCCCGGCTTTTGGGCCTGCTAGGCCGCAATCTTCCCGGCCCCTCCCCCTTGCTTCCCGGGCTTTTCTGAGCCCCGCCCGGCCCTCGGGAGGAGCTATCTCCTCACCCTTTCCTGGGCTAACATGTTTTTTCTGTTGGAGGGGGTGGTTAACCCCTCGATTGCTTCATGTCCCCTGCAGCCCTACTGACCACCTCTTTTTTGGGGAACAGCTGCTGCTGCACCTCTTTGGGGGAACACTGCGTCCGGGTCAGGATAGACAGCCTCTGCTGGCTGCTTTTTGAGCATCTCTTCTCCCAACAGCTCCTCGGTCGCCACGTGTTTTCACGTGCGTCCGCTGTCTACAATGGCTGCCATGTGGTCATCCTGTCCCTGCTGGTGTGCAGTACCTCTTCCCAGATCCCATTGTTTTCCCTGAACAATCTTTTTGTGTAGGTTCCCCATGAATGGGTCCCTCCGTGTCAATGCCATGGGAACCTTGGCCGACTCTCCCTGGCAGTGTCGCTGGAACGCTACCAACCCAAATTGCGGCCACCTCTGCCCTCCCAGGGTCCTCCCTGCAGATGGGGCATGCTCAGTTAGGGGTACCTGCACCCGGGTTCGGCGAGGGGTAGCTCACAGTACACCCTCGGGTGGTCTCAACGGGGTCCCACCCCTCCTCGGCATCCTCGGATCCCCCCCAGGACAGGCCTGAGGCTGGTGACGAATCCTTCCTGTCACCCCATCCGTTGCCTCTGGGGACACCTCTGCACCGATTCCCTCGGAACAGAGCATCAGGCGGTCTTCCTCCATATAGAAGCCCTCTGGGAGGTCAAGACTACGTGCACGGAGGAACCTCTCCTACCTAAACAGGGTTGGTATCCCCTCTAGTGGATTTTCGGATGGTGCTCCCCTGACCGCACAGGTATTCAACCGCACAGGTAAGGCAGCCGTCCCCGTGTTTAGCATACTGAGTCACCTACCCGGTGTCTGATACGTACGCCTTCTCCTTAACAGGGGGGTTCCTGCACCACTGCCATAGGCTGTCCCTGACAAGCCTTCCTGGTTCCCCTATACCAGGGGCTATCCTCTACACATTTGAGAGTGTTTCCGTGGGGTTCCCATCCTGGTGTTGGTGTTCGCCACTCTACCTCATTACAGGGAGTTCCTGTTCTGGGCAAGCGGTTAGCTCGGCTATCGCCTCCTGTAGGTTGGTGAGTTCAGAGCAATTGTACAGCCGCCTTGCCCCTTTTCTTAGGTAGTGTACCTACAGGAGCCATTACTCCTGGCTGGCTCTATGGTGTTCCATACAGCACTATTTCTCCCTTCCGGGTGAGATATACAGGTCGCTTCAATTGCCGTTGCAATTGCACCTGTCTGTTCCCAGCCACTTTGCTCCTGTCATAGGTGGAGTACCTACACCATCTCCTGATGCTGTAGCCGATTCCCCTGGCTTGGCGCTATGGTGTTCCATGCGACACTATTTCTCCCTTCCTGGCGAGATATACAGGCTGCCTTTAATTGCCGCTGCAATTGCGCCTGTCTGTTCCCAGCCAATTTGCTTCCTTCACAGGTAGAGTACCTACGCCATCACCGGTGCTGTAGCCGATACCTCTGGCGGGCTCTGTTGTGTTCCATGCGGCAACATTTCTCCCTACGGGCGGAATATAGAGGCCACTTTCAATTGCCGTAGAATTGCCCCTGTCCGGTTCAGTTACCTGTCTGTTCCCTGCCGCCTTGATCCCTTAACAGGTGGAGTACCTGAGCCATCTCCGGATGCGGTAGCCGTTCCTCCTGTCCGGCTTTATGGTGTTCCATGTGGCATTTTCTCTCCTTACAGGACGAGATATTGAGGCCTCCTCCTATTGCCGTGGCCATTGCACCTACCTCATCATAGTGTGCACCAAACGGCCATCTTACTCCCTTCATGGGTAGAGTCCCTGAACCGTCTCCGATGCTGCAGCCGTTCAACCTGTCTGGCTTCTAGGGTGTGCTATGCGGCCCTGTTTCTGTTGCCATTGCACCTACCTGATTGTGGTGTGCACCTGTCTTGTTCTTTGTGGTACCGTGCGGCCCTACTGGGTTCCATTGTTAACGCGGTTGCTGTTGCACCTCTCTGGGTCTAGGGTGCACCATGCGGCCACATTGCTTCGATCTTAAATGTAGTTCCTCTAACACAGCCATATTTCTACTTTACAGGTTGTGTACCTGTACCCTCCGTATGCTGTCTCATTCCCAGATGCTGTGGCTATGTTTCCACTCTCCTTAGTTGGCAACATGCAGCCACTTTCCCCATATTTTAGGCGTGTGTTTGTAGTACCCCAAGCGCTGGGCCCTGTGGTGCGGTCTGTAGCTCAGACAGTTTCTGTATCACTGGGTGTTTTCTGCCCACGGGTTCTAATCTGTGCTGCGGATGTTGGTTCCATCCATTTGGTTCTTCCATACATCTGCCACTCCTTTACTGTCGCGCTCATTGGTCTCCTTCTACCTCTCAAGGCACTGTCTGCACCAGGCCCCCTTCGTTCAGCGTGTGCATGGTTTCCATGTCTGGCAGGTGTGGGCCAGCCCAACCCCCACCTTGTCGGTCTACTGCTACTTCTGGTAGCTCCAGTATATGACTGATCTGTCTGATCCGGCGGGTGGTCCTCATTCAACCACGCTCCCTACTCCGTGGCCAGGTGGTTGTTGGCCTTCGTGCTGTAGTTGCTCTTGCCTTCTCTTTACGGTACTACGGTATGCTGTGCTCCGCGTTTCCCCATGTTATAGGGGAGTACTCGCGTTGTTTCCTAATTGCTGAGCGGCCCATTCCTGGTGAAGTACAAGGATCTCCACTGGATCTTCTACCTTGTTTGGACACGTAGCTGGTGGCATCGGCCGCGGCTGCGGTTTTCTGTCATCGCTGGATGTCCGCCACACGGAATCCTTCTGGGTCCACGGCTTTTATCATTGCTGGACGTCCTCCCTGATGGGTCAAGGACAGGACCTCTGAGCGCCACACACACCTGTCTGAATTTTCAGCTGCTTGCTCTGGTATCGGACAGGGCCCCGTAGTTCCTTTTGGGTCCAGGTGTTTTCGGTATTCCCTTGTATTTTCTGCTTAGTTGTGCTACATGGCGGAGGGGCAGTCCTCTTGGACCTTGCCGTCGTCTGCACCTGTCTGGTGCTTTCTCCCCCCTGGAAGTTTTCTGTATGCCGGTCGCAGCTGGTTTCTACATTTCTATGTAGGCTACCCCGGTTTTTTCATGGCGACTTCTGCATTCCTTATGCATATGGATGTCTGTCGTTTTGTGGTACATCCCGAGCTGCTGTACTTGCCCTCTCTGGGACAATGTTTAAGGTTTGCTGGTCAATATTCTTGGTACGGCTAGTTGTCCATGGCCTATGCCCCTTCCCCTATGGTGGTTTCTTTTCGCCTTTCCTGGATATTCTGGCTTGCGTTGTCTTCTGGTGGTTCAGCTTCTGGTTCCTTGTGAGCCCATACTGGGTACTCCTTTCTGGAGTCCCTGTCCCTGTTCATTTGAGGTCCTCTTGGGATTTGTGTCTCTTTTTCCAGCCTCCCACGTCAAGTACCTGGTATTGAGTGGTTTAGTGCTGCGGTTTGCAGTTCCACCGTATGGTCTCCTTCGGGAGGGACCTCCTCCTGTTGTAGGACCTTTCCTCTTTAGGTTTTTTGGAGTGCTCTCCTTCTACTCCCATGTCTCTCAGTCCAGTGTGTCCTGCCGAGGTTGCCTGGCCTGTATCTGGCTTCTTTTTTCCATGCTACTTCACATGCCCAGTGTTTCCTCTGGTCTTGCGCTTCACGGTGATATCTTGTTTTCGGAGGCTTGCGCCTCGTCTCCTGTTTTTGGGGACGCAGGAGCTATCGTTCTTTTCCTGTTTTTTTACCTACAACCCCCTCCTTCTCCAGGGTTGGCGGTTTCCTCTAGCAGCCTTGGGTTTTCACCTTTACATGGGGCGCTTAGCTTCTTTCCTGGCCTTGCGGTGAGGGGAGTCCCCTCCCTTCACATGTGAGCCTTGCTATGGCTCCCCCACTCGTTTGGTTTTCAGTGCTTCCCTGTTTCTTTTCTCCCCTGGCCTTTCAGGGGATGGCCACAGGTTTTTTTGGGTCTGGAACAATGTAGAGCGTTGGGTAGTTTCACCACGCGGTGCTGTCCTAATTTTTTCTCCAGCCCTTGGCTGCGCTCTGTTTCCTTTTGCCACCTTCTTGCATTTGGGATTTTCTTCCAGTCATTTGTCCTGGGGTGCTGGCAGTCTTCCCTGCTTCTTCTGAGGTTTCTTCCTTGTTATGGAACCTCTTGCCCATCTCGTGTTTTTTCCCGTTGGGTCACATGGTTCTCCTGCACCTGTATGCCCAACCGGTGGCGCGTCTCTTCTTTTCCCTCCCTCAGGGACTGCTTTGGGACGTCCCATGGTGCTGTGTCCCCCAATGCCATGCACGAGAAAATTGGATTTTTTGTACTCACCGTAAAATCCTTTTCTCGTAGTAGGCATTGGGGGACACAGATCCCTCCCTATGTTTTTTCTTCCGCTTCTCCGGGCTGGTCTCTTGATCTTTCCCGGTACGGGAGTTGTTGGTTCCTTGCTTTTCTTCTCTCTCCTACTGCTTTTGGTACAAACTGAATAGCCTCGTGCCTGTGGAGAGGGTATAGCCCACCTGGGAGGAGCCAACACTTTTTGTGTCTAGTGCCTCCTAGTGGTAGTTGGACATATACCCATGGTGCTGTGTCCCCCAATGCCTACTACGAGAAAAGGATTTTACGGTGAGTACAAAAAATCCAATTATTCTCAGGATTAGCGACCGGATTTTCACAAGAAGGTATGGTTATGTATTGGAGACTCTACATGCAGTATTCTTACAGATTTTGAAGGTGACAGGCTCCCGTTTCCATCTGGTACTGGTATGGCATATCCTCATCTATTTCAAGAACTGGGTCCTGTTTACTGGCTGCATTGTATAGGGAGGTGACTATGATTACACCGCTCTGTTCCTTTCTGAGAACAGCTTACCTGTCTTTGGATAGCCTATAGAAGTGAGTAGAGTAGTGGTGCTCATGTGTGACCACCTCTGTGGGACTGCCATCAGACACTATGGATAGGGATGTGTTAGAGGGGAAAATACCTTTTTAAATAATGGCAGATATGATCATATCAATCTGTCATAACCTTTCTAAAATAAATTGGCCTGGTGAATATTGGGTAACTTTTTTGCCACTCTTGATTAATGTGGTCTTCTGTCTTAAAATATTGATGCAGTGGTATTAGTAATATGCGTTTGTATGTAATGCTGTAAAACAGGATACATTGGCAGATTAGCTGACAAGCCCAAACCACGCATTCAGGTATAGCCTAATAGTTTACTCTTTATGTTTTTGGGTTGTTTTGCCAGTTAGGCCTTGTTCACATCACCATTTCTCCTTTCCGTTCTCAGACTCTGTTGAGCAGGAGAACGGAAAGGACGGATTCTGCATATAACTGAGACCTAACGGAGCCTAAAGACCCCATAGACTTTAATGGGGTCCGTTCGGTGTCCGCTCAGAACATGATTTTTGAGCGGAGACGAAAGTCCTGCATGCTCAGTTAGGTCTCAATTATCTGCAGAATCCTCAACGGAGCCGGAGAACGGAAAGGAGAAACGGTGATGTGAACGAGACCTTAGCCAACTTCATTTCTCCCACGGCATTGAAGATACAGAACAATGTACCATTTATGCTGCAATCTTCTATGTTCTATGCATTATTATAGTTGCCATTGTTTTGACTTTTAAGGTATGAAGTAAATTTTCAGAGTGGAATAGAATGTGGAGGAGCATATGTGAAGCTGCTGTCCAAAACCTCGGATCAGAACCTAGTAAGTCTACCCAGGTTTTCAAGTGCATAAAACACCTATGAACTGTGGAGACGTTAAAACTTTGTAATGTTCTTTCTTTTCTTTGAATATATCTAGACTGAAAGTGTTCTATGTTTTTTTTCAGGATCAGTTCCATGATAAGACACCTTACACCATCATGTTTGGTCCTGACAAGTGTGGTGAGGATTACAAGCTGCACTTTATCTTCCGTCACAAGAACCCCAAGACTGGAGAGTATGAAGAGAAGCATGCAAAGAAACCAGATGCAGACCTGAAATCATTTTTCACAGACAAGAAAACCCATCTTTATACTTTAAGTGCGTGATTCTGACCTTTTATTTATATTATAGATAGTAAAATTAACTATTTGAAAGTCACATAAGCTGAGTTATAAACCCCATAGCCAGTTTCACTTAAAGAGGTTATCAAATCCTATAGAATTTCGCCCCCATATGCCGTGCCCCCCACACTGAATATAGTTGCCTGGGTCCCTGCGCCCCGCCAACCATTGGCTGCTCCCCGATCGCCACTCCAACACCAGATGTTTTTATCCATGCACTGGGAGAACCAGTGGCAACCCAGACAAGTATATTCCGTGTACGGGCCCGGCTTATTGGGTGGGGGGGGGGGGGGGGGGCTTTTTATAGGATTGGATAACCCCTTTAAGTAATATATATGCTGCCAAATTACTGTTTACATCTGTGGAAAAATGGCGTAAAGCAAGGAGCAAGGATGTCAGGACACATGTTTTCCTGAGAGGGGAGTCAGACCTCCAACATATGTTTTAATTAAGATTTTCTCCACTTTTCTTTAACTTGGAGACTGAACAATGTATTTTATGCTCTTTTCAATTCAGTATTGAATCCAGATAACACATTTGAGGTCCTGGTTGACCAAACTGTTGTAAACCGTGGCAGCCTACTTAATGATGTCAATCCCACCGTCAACCCACCTAGTGAAATTGAGGATCCTGATGACAGGAAGCCCGAAGATTGGGATGAGAGACCAAAAATACCTGATCCTGATGCTGTCAAGCCTGATGATTGGTAAGTGATCACAGTACACTCAGGATGGAATGGGTGTATTTACAGGGAACCTGTCGCCATTAAAAAATGCAGTGCAACCTGCAGGCAGCATTACTTTCACAGCACAATTTTTTGTGCGGTCTTTTTAACCAATGTCTCTTTTTAATCAATATTTTTTTTTTTTTACCAATGTCTGTTTACTTCAATACAAAACTGCATGTTGAGGTCATGGTTTTTGGTGTGAATCCATGGGGGGAAAAAAACATGTGAACAGGAGGAGCTGTGCAGATTACATATAATCCTGCCCTATACCATACTCAACGCTGATTGCTCCCAAGCAACCCCCCTCCCATATTTGTAAATGTACTTGTATACATAATCGTTTAAAAAAAACTTGCATATTGATTTTATTGATGCCATTTTAAACTGTTACTTTGGACAGTTAGATATTGTGACATGTATGCAATCCTGCACTGAATTGAAATCGATGTTGCTTTTGCTTTTTGATTTCTATAACTTCCATTCATTTCACTGGGGGAAGAGAACCAACACTTTGCTCCTCTATTTGTAAGCTATTGTAAAAATGCTCAACTGTTTGGCTGAGACCTCGTTTTTTTTTTTAGTTTTCTTTTTAAACATTATTTTATTCCAATTTGTATCAAGATGCCCCCCCTGGGGTACTATTGGTAGTATCTTCGTAAAGAGATGGAGGCAGAAATTAGTGAAAGGTTTCTCATATCTGGTCCAATCTCAGTATGCTGCTGTTCATTTTAGTCAACTGAATTTTTATTTTCATGTATTTTTTTATTTTTTTTTGTAAGTTGCCATAGTTTATAGAAATGGGGATATAAAAAGTTTCTAACTATTGTATAAATTGGATTAGGGATGAAGATGCTCCCTCAAAAATCCCAGATGACAATGCAGTAAAACCAGAAGGATGGTTGGATGATGAACCAGAGTACATTGGTGACCCTGATGCTGAAAAGCCTGAAGACTGGTATGTTCCCCACGGTCTGTTAACATATCCGTTCTATATCTTTGCTTTTTTTTTTTTTAAGCAATTTACTTTTCCTCTAACAGGGATGAAGATATGGATGGTGAATGGGAGGCACCACAGGTGGCAAATCCCAAATGTGCATCTGCTCCCGGCTGCGGAGTGTGGCAAAGGCCAACAATTGACAACCCTAACTACAAAGGAAAATGGAAGGCACCAATGATCGATAACCCCAATTACCAGGTTTGATATTTTAATTCTTAAAAGGATTCTGTCACCTGGATATTGCCTATAGAGCTGAGGACATGCGCTGCTAGATCGCCGCTAGCACGTCCGCAATATACATTCCCCATAGCCGTGAGTCCTTTTATTTAGGGATTTACAAAATATGTAAATGAGGCAAGTAAGGTGCCCAAAGGGCTGTTACTAACGTTTCTGGCACCCAGTGTGAAGGAGCCCTCGGTTTCCTCCTTGCTCCCAGACATCACAAATTTAGAGCGCCGTAATCTCGCAGCTAGCGCATGCGCAGTTCGTTCCCTGAGGCTGATAGACAGGCCGCGTACTTGCGCATGTGCAGGATTACCGAGCTCTAACTTGGTGACCTCAGGGAGCAAGGAGGATACTTGGAGAATCCGGGCGGAGCTGGGCTCCTTCACAGTGGGCGTGGCTGGGCTCCAGAAACATTAGTAACAGCCCCTTGGGCTCCTTACTTGCCTATATATATAATATATTTTTTTTGCCTAAATAAAAGCACTCAAAGCTATGGGGAATGTATATTGCTGATGTGCTAGCAGCAATCTAGCTGCATATGTCTGCAGCTCTATAGGCAAAATCCAGGTGACAGAATCCCTTTAACTTCGAGGTTTCTTATTTCAAAGAGTAAAGTTTTTTTCCCTGTTTTCCATTAAATTAGAGCCGTTTATCCTGCAGTGCTATACACATACCATTGTTAGATACAGACTGCCTAATCCAGAATTGGGATCAAAATCTTTTTCCCAAAGTTGGGCATGTACATGCTTTCTTCAAACTTTGCTCATTGGTATGCTGTTGAAGTGTGGGTATTGAGCTTACCCTTTAGTAAACCCACAAAGGCATCGCAAAGTCATACAAATTCCATATAATGTTTGCTATACTTGGATTTCAATATCATCTAGACATTCATGACCTATTGATAGACTATGCCATTAATGTCTGACAGGTGTGACTCCCATCTCTGGAATTTTCTGCACTTAAGATCCTCTGCCCCGGTCCACTGTGAATTAAAAGGACACTGTGCATGTGCAGTTTTCTCCATTCCTTTGGACTTCCAAAATTAGCAGAGTGCAGCCTTGGCTGTCTTTGGAAGTCGCATAGTGGAGCATGGAGTAGTTTCTGCATATGCGTAGTGTGCTCTTTTTTTCATGGCAGGTCTCCATTCTTGAAAAGAGAAGCATGTCCCAAAGGTGGGACCTGCACCTATCTAACATTTGTGGCATGACCAAAAAGTGGTAAATAGGTTTGCCTTGATATTTTCACTATCACTCTGCTAAAATGGACACTAATATGTACTTATATTACTATCTAATCTTCAACTCAAACTTAAAACTACAGAAAACATGAGCACCTAGACCAGTTTTGTCAATTTTTCATTGCAGGGTATCTGGAAACCACGCAAAATCCCCAATCCAGATTTCTTTGAGGACCTGGAACCATTCAAGATGACTCCATTCTATGCTATGGGCCTGGAATTGTGGTCTATGACTGCTGATATTTTCTTTGACAACTTTATCATATGCTCAGACAGAGCTGTGGCTGATCAGTGGGGAAATGATGGCTGGGGTCTGAAGAAAGCAGCTGACGGTGCTGCTGAGGTGAGAAACCGCCTTCCATGACTGTTAAGTCATTCTACTGAAAATCTGGGGTTATTTGGTTTGACAGGCCATATGAAATGTAGGAGATAGTTTTCTGATTGTGGTAATAAAGCTGAAACACTGTTTTAATTGAGGTTGTACAAGTTTCTAAAACATGTTGCCATTTAATTCGGCACCATTTTCAAGATGTACGTTTGCTGTCAGTAAATAAGAACATTATATTTGCACACTGCAAACATAAATATCACCTAGTATAAATTGAGAAGTGGATACAGTTGAATCCAGTCTATGTAATGTGAGCTAAATAAGGCTTTCACACTGCCGTTTCTGGGTCCGCCTGTGAGATCAGTTTCAAGGCTCTCACAAGCGGCCCCAAACGGATCAGTTTAGCCCCAATGCATTCTGAATGGATAAGGATCCGCTCAGAACGCATCAGTTTGGCTCCATTCCACTCTGGAGGCGGACACCAAAACGCTGGTGTTGCAGCGATGCGGAGCCAAACGTATCCGTCCTGACTTACAATGTAAGTCAATGGGGACGGATCAGTTTACATTGACACAAATATGGTGCAATTGTAAACGGATCCGTCCCCCCATTGACTTTCAGTGTAAGTCAGGACGGATCCGTTTGACTTAGACTTAGATTTTTTTTGGGGGGACGGAATAATGCAGATGGATCCGTTCTGAACGGATACCAGCGTTTGCATTTATAGATGCGGATCCATCTGTGCAGATACCAGACGGATCCGCAACTAACGCAGGTGTGAAAGTAGCCTTAGGGCGCTTTCACACTTGCGTTGTCCGGATCAGTCGTGTACTCCATTTGCCGGAATTACACGCCGGATCCGGAAAAACACAAGTGAACTGAAAGCATTTGAAGACGGATCCGTCTTAAAAATGCGTTCAGTGTTACTATGGCAGCCAGGACGCTATTAAAGTCCTGGTTGCCATAGTAGTAGTGGGGAGCGGGGGAGCAGTATACTTACCGTCCGTGCGGCTCCCGGGGCGCTCCAGAATGACGTCAGGGCGCCCCACGGGCATGGATGACGTGCCATGCGATCACGTCATCCATGCGCGTGGGGCGCCCTGACGTCACTCGGGAGCCGCACGGACTGTAAGTATACTGCTCCCCCGCTCCCCACTACACTTTACCATGGCTGCCAGGACTTTGGTTACCATGGCTGCTGGGACACTATTCAGAAAAAGCTGGATCCGGCAATGCGCCGAAACGACGTTTAGCTTAAGGCCGGATCTGGATTAATGCCTTTCAATGGGCATTAATTCCGGATCCAGCCTTGCGGCAAGTGTTCAGGATTTTTGGCCGGAGCAAAAAGCGCAGCATGCTGCGGTATTTTCTCCGGCCAAAAAACGTTCCGGTCCTGAATTGAAGACATCCTGATGCATCCTGAACGGATTTCTCTCCATTCAGAATGCATTAGGATAAAACTGATCAGGATTCTTCCGGCATAGAGCCCCGACGACGGAACTCTATGCCGTAAGAAAAGAACGCAAGTGTGAAAGAGCCCTAAGTCAGCAACAGCTGCAGAAATCTCCGGTAGTTTAGAACAATGCATCAGTCTTGGAGTCCAGCCTGTTAAGCTGACGGTACAGGCCTGGTGATGGCTTTGTTCACACTGTGTGTCAGCATGTTTCAGCATATGCCTTGGGATGAGAGAAGCTAGGAATACCCTCCCCCTTTTTATGTCTTTGATTTTGTATGCAAAATAAATCATGATCCACATGATTACAAAAATTGTACTAAATCCTGCCCCTTCCATACTATAATATTTATATAATAGATGATACATTAACCCTTACCAAGTTATTAGTACATTTCCCTAATGTGGATACTTCGATGCATCACACTTTTTCTAGATCTAATACTTTTTTATATTATAATGTATTTAACCCAGTCCTGACTTCTTGGCGTTTCAGACATGATCATGTTCTTAAAGAGGTTTTCCAGGCTCCTCATATTGATTACATCATCAATATAGGTAATTAATTGGGGAGGGTCCACCACTCTGCACCCCCACTGATCAAATGTTTGACGCAATCACTGGTGCTGGAACTAGAACTATGACTGGAACAAGAAACACGGCTCTGTTCAAAATGTAGTGGCCTCGCTAGGTTACTACAGCTGAGCTGTCCCCATGGCATCAGTATGTCCCTGAAAAATGTCCGTCCAGTGTTTCCTGGCAATATCCGACAAGAAGTTAACCACATACAGGCGCCCCATGTACTGCCTGTTTTTTGTTCATTGATCCATTTACTTACATGAGCAATGTGAAAATCAGACCAAAATAGTGCATGCTGAGAATTTCTGCATTGACAAATGATCCATAAAGAAAATTGGTTGTGAATTGGCCCTTGACTATAGTGAGTCAATGTTTAGTCTGTGAGCGGTCTTATACACTGGTACAGCACACAGATTTGACATTACTTATCTGAATGAGTTATATCACATGGGTTCTTCAGTGGTCGCTTGAATTGCATATTTATGAACGGTTTCCCTTTTTTTTTTTTTTTTTTTTCAGCCAAGTGTTGTTGGGCAGATGATGGCAGCAGCTGAAGAAAGACCTTGGTTGTGGATAGTCTACATTCTGACTGTGGCTTTGCCAGTCTTCCTAGTTATCCTGTTCTGCTGTTCAGGCAAGGTGTGTGTTCAATGGCTTTATGCATACAAATGAAATTTTTTATTTTTAAAGTTAATTTCCGGGATTTTAAAATTAATGACCTATCCTCAAGATAGAGAAGGCCGTGCTCCTTGTGAGCACAGCCTTCCCTTCATTGTTTCTCTGCTCGCCGTCGACATCGTAGCGGTGAGCAGGTGTAATTACAAGCCGCCCCATTGAAATGAATAGGGTAGTTTGTAATTACACCTGCTCACTGCCACATTGTTGACGATGAGCAGGTAAACAATGAAGGGAAGGCTGCGCTCAGAGCGTGGCCTTCTCGTGAATCAGCTAATCAGTGGGCGTGCTGGGTGTTGGACCCCGCCGATCTGATATTGATGACCTATCCTGAGGATCTAGTTTATCAATATTAAAATCCCAGAAAACCCCTTTTAAGTCTTTATTTGGCAGAACATTGTCATCGGTCAGGTATCAAATACCCAGGTCTTAAATATCAGAAGTTTAGTGGTAATGTGTTGATGCATTTTGGAAATGTAATATATAGGTTGTTCTTTAGACTAAGGCCCCATGCACACGGCCGTGTTTAACGGCCGTGTGCGGGCCGTGGAACCGCGGCCTGGATCCCTCCTGAGAGCAGGAGCGCACGGCGTCACTGGTTGCTATGACGCCCTGTGCGCTCCCTGCTGCCGGCACAGTACAGTAATACACTGGTATAGATCATACCAGTGTATTACTGTATTGCGGCGGCAGCAGGGAGCACACGGCGTCATAGCAACCAGTGACGCCGTGCGCTCCTGCTCTCAGGAGGGATCCAGGCCGTGAAACACGGCCGTGTGCATGGGGCCTAATTTATAGACCTTTACAGCTCTATGGTACATTAATGTTAATATGACAGCCGTTATGATTTATTTATTTTTTGTGCAGAAGCAAACACCAGATGCAAGCCACAAAAAGACTGATGCCCCACAACCTGATATAGAGGAGGAGGAGGAGGAGGAGGAAAGAGAGACCAACAAGGAGGATAAAGATGAGGCTGCTGAAGAGCAGGCTGAAGAGCAAGGTAAGATATTACTTTATTTACTTTTGTTTTCTGTCCTTTTTCTTATGGTGAGTTATGTCGGTCTGTAATATTTATAGTCTTATCTCCTCTATTAACCCCTTCCAAAGGTTATCCCAGTCTGTTTCTGAAGGCAGGAAAAGACAATACTGTTTTGAACTAAAACTGATCAGGGCATTTGTGGCTGCAGAAGGGGGGGGGGGGTCATTTCTATGGACCATTTCTATGGCCATCCAAACATTTGTGGCATATCACTAGTATATTCCATAAATGTCAAGTGTGGGTCCCTCTCTTGGGGCCCCTGAAGTGACTGAGAGCACACCAACATGCACAGCTTGCTTTCAAATCTCAGCAGTAAGACTTTTTTTATTTCATTTTTTTTTTTCTCTGAGGTCCATAACAGTAAATAGAGAGCAAGTCGTACAAGCATAACCGCCACTACATTAGCCGCTGTGGGACTGCCAGAAATAGCCAAGCCAGCTTTTGGCTATTTTCAGAAGTCCCTTAGCATTGAATGGAGGGTGGCTGTTTTCACTTCACTTTTGAGTGCCCAGTTCACAGGATAGGAGCTGGTCCCTGATGTGGGTCCTGCTCCTATCTGGCATTTGTGGCATTTTGTAGAGATATGTACAAATGTTTAGATGGGGATACCTGTATTGCATATAGCACACTTCTTTGTATGGTGTGGTAGACTGGAGTACAGAGTCCAGGATTGTGCTTAATTTAAATACATTCACAAAACCTTTGTTTTAAATTCAGGTTGTGTTCACATCATGCTGGTATTGTGATTTTTATATCTATCTCAGAAGCCATGATGCTGTCAGACCATTTGTACAACTGATCCAACCAGTATCCAACAGACCCCATTAAGGCTACTTTCACACTTGCGTTTGGTGCAAATCCGTCATGGATCTGGACAGACAGATCCATTGAGATAATACAAGTGTCTGCATCCGTTCAGAACGGATCCGTTTGTATTATCTTTAACATAGCCAAGACAGATCCGTCTTTAACACCATAGAAAGTTAATGGAGGACGGATCAGTTTATTGTGCCATGTCTGTCCCCATTATGTGTCAGAACGGATCCGTTTGGCTCAGTTTCATCATACGGACACCAAAACGCGGCAAGCAGCGTTTTGGTGTCTGTTTTCAAAGCGGAATGGAGACAAACTGATGCATTCTGAGCAAATCCTTTTCCATTCAGAATGAATAAGGGCAAAGCGAATCCGTTTGGTCCACTTGTGAGAGCCCTTAACGGATCTCACAAACTGAAAGCCAACCACCACTGTGAAGTAGCCTAACTTGTGTTTCATCCAGGTTTCTGTAGTGCTGATGGCAAATTAGCAATGCTATTTTTACCAACAAAAGTGGTGAAAACAGAGGTTTATTTCATTACTTGCAGGGTAAGCCTAGGCTAAGTGGGGGTCATGCACTTTGAAGAGCCAAAAACTGTATTAATTCCACGTTAAAATTATTTATGCTCCTTTAAAACCCACTTTATCATACTTGAGGAACATTTTAAGTAATAAAAGCGTTTTAGGTATTACATAAAGATCTGGGGATTTTTTTTTTTCTTCTAATCTCCTACCAATTGCCAGTGAAAGCCACTGTCAGAATGTGGATGCCATCTGTGTTCTGTTAGTAGTTTTTAGTTGAGGAGTTTGGTCAGGATTATAGACTGTAGGACATGCCATTTTTCTACTGACCCACAGTCTGTGGAAAAACAAGGGCATGTGTGAATAAACACACAGAAATCAATGGATATGTGAGCTATCCATGGAGAACCTTGACCTCAAACGTCTGGGAATCACTGACTCCTGAATAAGGCCTAAGTAGATCTTGGGGTCGAAGCACTGCTGTAATACTTTGATAGTACTCAAGAGCTTGTGCCCAAGAGGTCCTTGCCATTATGTGTGCAGAAGTCTTGAGTCTTCTTAACCACTTCACATCCGGGCCATTTGCCCCCTTCCTGACCAGGCCTAATTTTGCAAATCTGACTTATTTCACTTTATGTGGTAATAACTTTGGAACACTTTTACTTATCCAAGCCATTCAGATATTTTCTGGTGACATTGTACTTCATGATAGTCATAAATTTGAGTCACTATATTTCACCTTTTATTAAAAAAATTATAATCAATTTCTAATTCTGTGCTTTTAAAACAGAAAGTGATACCTCATAAATTATTTATTACTTAACATTCCCCATATGTCTACTTTATGTTGGCATAGTTTTGGAAATGTTTTTTTTTCTTCTTTGGACGTTAGAAGGCTTAGAATTTTTGAAGCAATTGCGTTTTAAGAAAATTGCCCAAACCCACTTTTTAATGACCAGTTCAGGTCTGAAGTCACTTTGTGGGGCTTACATAGTGGATATCCCCATAAATGACCCCATTGTAGAAACTACACCCCTCAAGTTACTGAACTCATTTAACAAACTTTGTTAACCCTTTAGGTGTTCCACAAGCATTAAAGGAAAATGGCGATCAAATTTTTTAATTACTTTTTGGGCAGATTTTCCATTTTAATCAATTATTTTTCATTAACACATCAGCCAAACAAAACACTATTTATTACCCTGATTCTGCGGTTTACAGAAACACACCACATGTGATCATAAACTGCTGTATGGGCACACGGCAGGGCGCAGAAGAAAAGCAGCGCCACATGGTTTTTGGAAGGCAGATTTTGCTGGACTGGTTTTTGAATGCCATGTCCCATTTGAAGCCCCCCTGATGTACAGTAGGAATTCCCAAAAAGTTACCCCATTTTGGAAACTAGGGGATAAGGTGCCAGTTTTATTGGTACTATTTTTTTTTGGGTACATATGATTTTTTTTTTTTTTTTTTTTTGATCATTCATTATAATACTTTATGGGGCAAGGTGACCCAAAAAATTGGTGGTTTTAGCACAGTTTTTATTTATTTTTACAGTATTCACCTGAGGGGTTAGCTCATGTGACATTTTTATAGAGCAGATCGTTACGGACGTGACTACCTAATATGTATACTTTTTCTTAAGTTTTACACAATAGCATTTTTGAAACAAAAAATTATGCTTTAATGTTCTGAGCAATTGTTTTTATTTAGCGATTTTCTGATGTAGGGGCTCATTTTTTGTGGAATGAGGTGACTGTTTTATTGGTACCATTTTGTGGGACATACACCTTTTTGATCACTTGGTGTTGCACTTTTTGTGATGTAAGGTGACAAAAATGCTTTTTTTGACAGTTTAATGTTTAAAAATTTTTTATGGTGTTTATCGGACTGGGTGGATCATGTGATATATTTATAGAGCCTACCGTCACGGATGCGGCAATACTAAATGTGTTGTGTTTTTTTTTTTTTTTTATTCCCTACCGACATAGTAGCCCCAGTTACAGGGGAAATACACCCTCCAGAGAGGCTGTACAAAGACCCGACAGCTCCTGCACTCTCCCGGCCTCGGCGGTCACATGACCACTGGGCCAGAACAGGAAGCCCATAGCACTTCCTGCACTGTATGCACAGCGCTCGGGGAGCGCTGTGTAAACAGCGCTCTAGAAGGCAGGGACACCTGGGAACTGTCCCTGCCTTCTCTAAGGGTTGACCTGCTGTCACTGACAGCGGGCAACCCGATCTGTGGCTGCACGATTAGTGTGCAGTTACGATCTCTGGATGTTCAGAAACGTCCATTCAGAGATGGAAAACCACCTCCTGGACGTTTATAGTCGACGTTAAAGAGGTTCTCTGTGGCTATACCTAAATTGTCTGTCAGGCTGTGCCCCTGGCTTTCTTATGAGCTGCATGTACATTATGCAGTTTAAGAGAAAGAAACAGGGGTACATCCGGTTGGGTACTGCTGAAATGATATTCCTTACCCAGGTTAGCTGAAACAAATAAATTAGATAAACTAAAGGGGTTCTTCCAGAGTTTATTACAGTGGCACTTTATAGGCATACAGCGGTGGAAGTATAAACAAAAAATAGTGATGATGGCTCGGCAGGAGCAGTACCATTCAAGTGAGGGAGTGTCAGTCTTTAAAGTGGAAAAAAAAGTTCTCATTAACAAAAGAACAGAACATAAAGTTACCATCTTTTTAGCTGCAGATCTGCTAATTCCTGAACTTCTGTTCTGCCATCCAATATGGCTTCAATGCTTATCTCATGCACACTGCATCGGTAGCCAAAGACGCTTCCTACTTGTCCATCCCTGCTCTTGGGTTGGCCAGCACGGTTTGTGAGCCTGAGAAACGGTGCAGCCAACTTGAATGGCAGAAGAGAGGCCCAGGAGTTGACCGATCTGCAGCTAAATAGATGTAAAGGAGGTCATCATGTAACTGTTCGGTTAGCTCCCCAGTTAATGTGGCTTTATATATAATTTTTTTTTTTTTTTTTTTTTTTTTTTTTCTTGAACCAGGCAGCATAACAACACAAGACTTTAATTCTCAGTTGCAATGTGCAGTATTTTGACAGGTGGCCTGAGCTGTTTTTTCATACATATTTGACATTAAATAAAGTATAGCTTTGTGTTTCAAGTAGTTTCTGTTCCAATTCTTAATGAATTAAAAAAAAAATAATGTTTTATAATTTAAAGCACCTGAAGAAGGGGAGGGAGATGCTGGGCATGGAAGTAACGAAGAAGAGGAAGAGGAAGATGATGAAGAGAAGGAAAGCAAACCTCAGGTAACCCATCGCAATCCACACTGCTAACTTTATTTGTATTATGTGGTAACATGTTTCCAAACAGTGGTTGAAGCCAACTGTATACCCAATAGTGACTAGAGGTTATGCTAGGCTAGATCCCTCGTTCCTCATTACCATTGCTTCATCCAGCTAAATATTCTTGCCTTCAACAGTGAGATGTCAGTTTTTCATTAATAGTTGTTAAAACATGCTTACTAGGCCGGTGCTGCGCTCCCTGATCAAATTATGCTCCAGGCATTTCCTGGATGACATGCCGTACAATCCACAATGAATGTCTGGCTGAGGATGGGATGGACAGGTGCAGCTGGCCTGGTTAGCTGTGGGATACTATTCTTTGCTCTCACAATGCTAGAAAGAGATTAATTCACGCATGCACTGTGGTGATGGAGCGCAGGGTCTGGCCATGACAGTGCTCCAGACAAAAAAAAATGACCAGGAGCCATTGGCTCCTAAACTAAAAAAGTTAGGAGCCAAATTAAATTTTTTAGTCGCCAAATTTAAAATGCATATAATTAAAAAAAAAAGGACTTTGGGAAGATGAGACGCAGGTCACAGTAGTGAGCCAGCACTACATATAGGAGAAAACAGCACCACATACCTCTCACATCCAGGGACATCTTCTGGGGTACAAGGTGACTTAAAAATGGCGAATTGCGTGGTTTAGAGTTTTTTTTTTTCTGTTACGGCGTTTACCGAGCGGAAATATTTTTTTATATTTTAATAGCTCACACTTTTTGGGACCTGGCGATATGTAATATGTTAATTCTTTATTGTTTGTAAATTTTATATGTAAAACTGGGAAGGGGGCCATTTAAACTTTTAGTATTTTGGTGTTTTTTTTGTTTAACTTTTTTTTTAATAACCATTTCTTCCCTAAGGACTAGAACCTGGATCTTTTCATCCCTTGTGCTATTCACCCTGATAGAGATCTATCAGGGTGAATAGGATCTCACACATCTCCCTGCTGCCCTGTGCTCTGTGCACACAGCAACAGGGAGCTGAACATGGCAGCCAGGGCTCCAGTAGCATCCTGGCTGCCATGGTAACGATCTGAGCCCCAGCAGTGTAATCTGCCACTGCCACCAATGGAGGGGATGGGACCCTGTGGCCACCATATAACAATGGGGGGGGGGGGGCCGACTTGTGGCCAGTGATGATGTGGGGGGGGGGGGGATGAGGCTTTGGGAGGGAACACTGCATCACCAATGAATGTAATTAAAGAGGACCTTTCGTGGGTCCAAAGAATATGAACTTAGCAGCAGGCTACATAGAGCGGCGCCCAGGGATCTAAGTGCACTTACTATTAGTCCTGGGCGCCGCTCCGTTCACCCGCTGTGGCCCCCGGTAATTTCAACATTCAGAGCAAGGAGGAGGAGACGCCAGTGTCTGTCCTTCCCCCTGACAGCTGCGCTGACCAATCACAGCGCAGAGAGAGGGAGTTGTTTTTTTCTTCCTCTCTCTGCGCTGTGATTGGTCAGCGCTGCTGTCAGGGGGAAGGACAGACACTGGCGTCTCCTCCTCCTTGCTCTGAATGTTGAAATTACCGGGGGCCACAGTGGGTGAACTGAGCGGCGCCCAGGACTAATAGTAAGTGCACTTAGATCCCTGGGCGCCGCTCTGTGCAGCCTGCTACTAATAAGTTAATATTCTTTGTACCCATGAAAGGTCCTCTTTAACTCCTGTTGGCAGCGGTATAACGGACCCGGCACCCGGCCTCAATAACAGGGCATGCGATCTGTGGCACCTGAGGGGTTAATTACCGCAGATCGCATGCCCTGTTATTGAGGCCGGGTGCCGGGTCTGTGATACCGCTGCCTATACTTATGTTTTACATCCATTGGTGGCGCAGTGGCGACAGCTCCTCCCCTCCTCCTCCCCTGCTATCTCCCCATTGGTGGTAGTGGCGGCCGCGTCACAGTGGAGAGGGAGGGTACAGTCGCAAATGGCGACAAGACTAAAGTCTTGTCGCCATCTGCAAATTTTAAGGCGCATTGGCAACCGTTTTGGTCGCCATCTGGAGCCCTGCATGATGGAGCATGATTTGATCAGAAAGCGCAACACTGGCCTGGTAGGCAAATTTTAATTACTGTCGATAGAAACAGTTTTCACATCATAGGAGCGACATGAAATTAAAAAAATAGTCTCAAATATAAGCTGCAGCTAGATATCTTTGGTGGCATCTTATCTTCCTTGAGAATGAATGTCTCCCGAATACCTGATATTCATAAGATGATTCACTGGTCTTGCTGAAATAGGCAGGTTCCCTTAACCATAGCTTAAGGTGTAAGGATGAGCTTTGGGTTCCTGCCATTAATCTGCACGCTGACTTAGCCCTATTCAATTTGTGGTGGCCCTCAACATTTTTAGCACATTTACGAGCTTTGAAACTGTAGCAAGATTGTGCAGAACACTTGTTTTTTCAGAGCACGAAAAAAAAAAGCATCGGTCACTAGGGCTGCAGCTAACTATTATTTGAATAATCGATTAGTTGCCGATTAATTTCTACGATTAATCGATTAATCGGGAAAAACGACAAAATTACAAAACAGAGGTTTATATGATCTTACTTGAAAAATTATGTTCAAAGGCCATATTAAAACAAATTGTGGACGACACTTATGGGGGATCTGTGGACGACACTTATGGGGGATCTGTGGACGACACTTATGGGGGATCTGTGGACGACACTTATGGGGGATCTGTGGACGACACTTATGGGGGATCTGTGGACGACACTTATGGGGGATCTGTGGACGACACTTATGGGGGATCTGTGGACGGCACTTATGGGGGATCTGTGGACGGCGTTTATGGGGGATCTGTGGACGGCGTTTATGGGGGATCTGTGGACGGCGTTTATGGGGGATCTGTGGACGGCGTTTATGGGGGATCTGTGGACGGCGTTTATGGGGGATCTGTGGACGGCGTTTATGGGGGATCTGTGGACGGCGTTTATGGGGGATCTGTGGACGGCGTTTATGGGGGATCTGTGGACGGCGTTTATGGGGGATCTGTGGACGGCGTTTATGGGGGATCTGTGGACGGCGTTTATGGGGGATCTGTGGACGGCGTTTATGGGGGATCTGTGGACGGCGTTTATGGGGGATCTGTGGACGGCGTTTATGGGGGATCTGTGGACGGCGTTTATGGGGGATCTGTGGACGGCGTTTATGGGGGATCTGTGGACGGCGTTTATGGGGGATCTGTGGACGGCGTTTATGGGGGATCTGTGGACGGCGTTTATGGGGGATCTGTGGACGGCGTTTATGGGGGATCTGTGGACGGCGTAGTTATGGAGAGGGGGATATGTGCACTGTTATGGGCATAACAGTGCACAGATCCCTTTCCTCATAACAGTGCACAGACCCCCCTTCCCATAGCAGTGCCATACACAGACCACCCCTCCTCCCCATAGCAGTGCTATAGACAGATCCTCCCCCCTCCCCATAGCAGTGCTATACACAGACCCCCCTTCCCCCTAACAGCCCCGGCCCCGCTGCTTGCATCTTTATTTTACCTTTTTACAATGACGCTCCCGCTCCTGTAACAGCCAGGCAGAGCGGACGGCGGCGTTACGTCACTCAATCACGTGACGCGCCTGCTCCGCCCACTTCATGAATGAAGGAGGCGGAGCAGGCGTGTCACGTGAGTGAGTGACGTTACGCCGCCGTCCGCTCTGCCTGGCTGTTACAGGAGCGGGAGCGTCATTGTAAAAAGGTAAAATAAAGATGCAGCGACCGCCCGCCCGCCCGCCCGAATAGCAACGAATCGGCGATTATTCGATAACTGGATTCGTCGACAACGAATCCAGTTATCGAATATAATCGATTACATCGATTAATCGTTGCAGCCCTATCGGTCACTCATTTTGAGACCCTTTTCCATGCTGATACAGGTGCAGTTTCCACTTTGCAGTCTGCATTAAAAACCAGTGTGTGAATGAGCCCTTAAAGGGCTTCTGTCACCCCAGCTGCTCGCTCGGCTGCTCCATCCTCAATGCGCATGCGCCGATGACGTCACATCTACACCCGGCGCAGGTGCATTGAATATGGAGCGGCTGAGCGAGCGTCCGCCTCTGTGCGCCTGCGCTGATTGAAGACAGGTACGGCGCAGGCGCGAGATTTTGAATGCAAACAGGGCCAGCAGAGAACGATCTCGTTCGCTGGCCCTGTCAATCAACATGCGGAGAGGGCGTCATTATGATAGGAGGATGCGGCTGCTACCAGCAAGTAGCCGCCCTACTTGCTGGTAGACAGGTAATTTACATATTATAAAAGTACCTTTTTAGCAAAATCTACTGAACCAAAATGATTAATCACATTATGTATGGATAAAACGCAGTATAGGGATTATAAGTACACACAAAAAAAATAAGTTTAGTGGGGGTGACACTGTCATCTGGATTTCAATTACTGAACTATTAACATCACCACATCAGTCTCCATGATTTACATTAAAATATTCTAGTATGACTGCCCTGTCTTGTAATTTGTCTATAAAATCACTTTTATTAACCTCTTCAGGACACATGACGTACCGGTACGTCATGTATGGTTCCGATCACTGGCGGCCGGTGATTGGAACCCGGTGCCTGCTCAAATCATTGAGTGATTTTACCCCACCAATCACCATCCTGCGATCCTGAGAGGTGATGGTGACATCGCCTCTGGTTGGTTGGTGGAAGGGCCAGCGGGATATTCAAATGTTGCCAGCGCTCCTCTCCTCCTCCTTTTGTGTTCCGGAGCCGGTTGACAGAGGAGCACTGCCTGCACGTCGTTGATCTGTGCCAGCATCACCCCATCTGTGCCCACCAGGACCCAATCTGTGCCCCAGCACTCCCCATCTGATTAGCAGGTACTTAGGGAAAGTATAGGGAAAGTTTCGGCTAGGCAGGGAAAATAAAGGGAAAGTTGGTTTGAAAAAGTTTTATTGCATCAGCTGTGTGACCCCTAGACCCCCAGGGGTGCTGCCGCTTGCGCAGGATTTTATAAAAATAAAATATTGTATGTAGGCTGACTGTGGCCAGCACTCTTGGCGTCCGGCCACTGTTAGCGCATCGCACACCCCACCGCTGATCAACTTTGGACGGTTGATCAGCGGTTTTGAAAAAAAAAATTGCCCTTTTTTTTAAGTTAGTCTTTTTTTTCTTTTTCTGTTAGTTTTAGGGCGAGTTCGCGAACACCCGTGCCCCCACACACACACGCACACCAAATAAAGATTTACACACACGCAGACGCACACTCCCCTATGGCCCGCCGGACTTTCTCGGCCGAGGAGGCATACACCCAGCTTGCCTCCGACTCAGAGTGTCCCAGTGAGGATGACCCCACTTTCCTGTTGTCATCCGCGTCCTCCTCCTCATCTAGCGATAAGCCCCCAAGGCGGCGGAGACGCCGCCAGGCGGAGCAAGGGGACCGCCATGTTAGGGACCCTGTGGCCCACTCTACTACGAGCAGCTCTGGGGCTCGTACTAGTTTTCCGGCCCACCAGTTAAATCCACCGGAGCACCCTGCCGGTGAACTTGTCTGGTGTACCCCAGAGCGATATGATTTTGTAGGCCAATCAGGAATCCAGATTTCCACAGTGGGCTACACTTTTTCAGTGACCCACTGGTAAATCTGATGGTGGAGCAGACGAACCTGTACACCCAACAGTTCGTTGCTCAACACCCGGGCTCCTATTTGGCTAGGCCCGGTGGCTGGACGCCGGTCAGTGCAGCCGAGATGAGGACATTTTGGGGCCTCGTGCTGCATATGGGCCTGGTCAAGAAACCCAGTGTCAGGCATTACTGGAGTGGGGACGTCCTCTACCAGACCCCACTTTACAGTACGGCCATGACGTGCTCCCGGTTTGAGGCCATCCGGAAATGTCTGCATTATTCAGATAATGCAGCATGTCCCCCCCCCTCCCCGAGGTAGGTGATCCTGCCCATGACCGTCTGTATAAGATACGGCCGGTCATCGATCACTTTGGGGCCAGATTTGTACAGGCCTATGTACCTGGAAGGGAGGTCACGGTTGATGAGTCTCTCATTGCGTTCAAGGGGAGACTCATTTTCCGCCAGTATGTTCCCTCAAAGCGGGCGAGGTATGGCGTGAAGCTATGCAAATTTTGTGAGAGTACCTCAGGGTACACTTACAAGTTTCGTGTAGACGAGGGGCGAGATTCCTGTATTCAACCCTCAGAATGTTCCCCTACTCTGGGTGTTAGCGGGAAACTTGTGTGGGACCTTATGTGCCCACTGCTAGATAAGGGTTACACTCTGTAAGTGTATAATTTTTATACTAGTATCCCCTTGTTAAAGTCCCTTGTTGTCAGATCCACGTCCGCTTGTTGGACCGTGCGGGAAAAATCAACGCAGCCTCCCTGCCCTCCCCCTCCTGGTACCTATCCCCAGGGGTGAGACCCGTGCCCTTACCACTGGAAACCTGTTGCTGGTCAGGTATAAGGACAAGAGGGATGCCCTCATACTGTCCACAATTCATGGTAACGGCATCACCCCTGTCCCTGTGCGAGGTACCGCGGCAACGGTCCTCAAGCCCGATTGTATTGTCGACTACAATCGGTATATGGGAGGAGTTGATCTCTCTGATCAAGTCCTGAAGCCATATAACGCCATGCGCAAAACCCGGGCATGGTACAAAAAAGTTGCAGTCTACTTGGTGCAGGTTGCTATGTTCAACTCTTTTGTGCTGTCCCGGAGCGCTGGCAACACAGGGACATTCCTTCAGTTCTGAGAGGCAGTCCTCAAGGCCCTGATCTTTTCGGACTGGAAAACTCCGGAGTACCTCGGGAACTGTAGGTGCCCGAATCGTCCCTGGCCAACACTTTCAAGGTGTGGTCCCCCATACTGGAAAGAAGGGACGAACCCAAAAAAGGTGCAGTGTGTGTCACAGGAGGGGGATACGGAAGGACACCACTACTCAATGTGACACGTGTCCCGATCATCCGCATTATTGGTTGCTTCAGGGAGTACCACACTTCCATGGAGTACTAAATTTATATCTCAATTTAGCCACTGACATCGGCTAAAAAAACTGGTTCTCAGACTTGAGACACCCAAAATAAATTGTCAAAACTAAAATAATTTATTAAAAGTATACAAATTAGGTATCTCAGCGTCGGTAATAATCTCTATAAAAATACCCCATGACGTAACCCCAAAGATTAACACTGTCCAAACAGTTTAATAGCAAGCGATCAAAAAGTCATATAGCCCCCAAAATAGTGCTAATAAAACCATCCTCTCATCCCGCAAAAAATGAGCCCCCACATAAGATAATCGGCTAAAAAATTAAAAAAAAAAATGACTTAGACTTTAGAGATCCAAAAAATTTTGGGTATCAAAGGATAATATAGTCTAAAACCTAAATAACTGTAAAAAAAGACTTATTAGGTATTGCCACGTCCGTAAGAATCTCCTCTATAAAAATACCCCATGACCTAACCCCCCAGATTAACACTGCCAAAACCGCTATTTTTGACACTTTTCCATTTCAATCTGTTTTTTCCGGTAACAAAGCATGGGTTAACAACCAAACAAAACTTAATATTTATTACCCTGATACTGCAGTTTACAGAAACGCCACATTTGTGGTCGTAAACTGCAGTATCATTAAAAGGGAGGTCGCAAAAGGAAAGGATCGACATGGTTTCTGGAAGGCCGATTTTGATGGTCTTTTTTATTGACACTGTGTCCCTTTTGAAGCCCCCTGAAAACTCCCTAAAAGTGACCCCATCTAAGAAACTACACCCCTCAAGATATTCAAAACGTGTGGCCACACAGTAGTGTACGACCACATATGGGGTGTTTCTGTAAACAGCAGAGTCAGGGCAATAAAGATAGTCTTGTTTGGCTGTTAACCCTTGCTTTGTTTGTGGAAAACATGGGTTAAAATGGAAAATTAGGCAAATAAATGAAATTCTCAAATTTCATCCCCATTTGCCAATAACTCTTGTGCAACACCTAAAGGGTTAACAAAGTTTGTAAAATCAGTTTTGAATACCTTGAGGGGTGTAGTTTATAGAAAGGGGTGGTTTCTATTATGTAAGCCTCGCAAAGTGACTTCAGAGCTGTAGAGGTCCCTAAAAATTGGGTTTTT